>NC_133658.1:367573818-367841318 GCF_037893015.1 Macrotis lagotis
GACCTGAGTTCAAATATGGTTTCAGACATTTGTTACCTGATGTAACAAATAGTCACATTCAGCTGTGTGACCCTGGGCAAGTCACTTAACCCCATTGCTCTACAAAAAAAAGAAATTCATTGTCTAGTCATAAATTTGAGTAGTAAAATTTGAGCAAGCTAAAGGAGAGAACTAGTGTTCTTTTGAGGATCAAATGAAGTAATAATTGTAAAGTGCTGACACATAGTCATATCTCAATATTTCCTTCCTTCCTTCTTTTGTTTCTTCCACTGTAAAAAAAAACATAATTTTGTAGTCTTGGCAATAAGTATAAGAACAAATATTAGTTCCTTGGTCTTCCTAGATTTATCTAGGCCATGTCCTTTTTTTATAAAATCACCAAAGTCCTCTGATATCTCATGGTGACATGAAAAATATCCTGGCAGCATTTAAATATGAACCTGGTGATAAACCAGGTGTGCTTATCATCCAAGAAAGTGGCCACATAAACCAGGTGTGTTTATCATTTAAGGAGTGGCCACATTCAATGTGAGAGACTCATCCATGACTTATTAGTTAGAGCAGTGGAGTATATTTAAATTTCAACTCAATGAAGATTTGTTTAATGTCTACTATTTACCAGTCATAGTGCTGGGGGCGCTGGGGAAACAATGATAATAATGAAATAATCCCTATTTGCCCTCAAAGAGCTAGCATTCTAATGATATTCATTGACAGAGGAAGTAATAATAATAACATATTCATGGATCATAAAAATAATTTCTGTCAGCTTCTTGAAGATAGGGATTATATATTTTTTCTTTTAATCTCCAATATCTAGAATAATTTCTGACACATAATAAATACTTAATAATTGCTTGTTAATTGATTAACAGGGCAGCTTGGTGGTTCAGTAGATAAAGGTGCTTAGAATCAGGAAGACTCATTTTCCTGAGTTCAAATCTGACCTCACATTCTTACTAGCTGTCACTTAACCAGGTTTGCATTAGTTTCTTCTCTGTAAAATGAACTAGAAAAGGAAATGGCAAACCATTCTAGTATTTTTGCTAAGAAAACTCTAAAAAGGGTCACAGAGAGTCAGACATGACTGAAAATGACTGAAATAACAAACTTGCTTCAAAGGAAATGAAATACATTATTAATTTACCAACCTGAATTAAAACCTTAAAAAACTAAAATAACTTAGTGTGACTGATTCATGAAACAGTTGTTCTGTAACCTATTTCTGTTCTCTAACCTATTTGTCCTATGAATTTCTATAAGCATAATACGTTAACTGTATAGTTAAATATCCATTAACTGATAAACCATATTATAATACTGGGATAAGAAGTCATTTAAAGTGAATTTTAAGATTCTGATGAAGCTAATGTATTCATTGGTATCAACTGTGATAGAAGAATTAAGGATTTATTTACCTTATATGTAGGTGGGCAATCTACTCCTAAAGAATCATTTGCAAACTCTCAGACCAACAGAGGATTTGATTACATCTGTAAACATTCATTGTCAGAACCTTAATTTCAAAGCATCTTAGGATAGAAAGGATCATTTGATCCAGTTTACTCATTTTAAAGGTGAAGGAAACTATGGTCTAGAGAAGGAACAAAACTTACTTAGAACAATGATAATGAAAGAAATTGAAGCCATTGATGACATTTTCCATTAGAATATGCTGCTTCTCACTGCTTTTTTCATGTTCATTCTCTTCTTTTTCATCCATATGACTACCATGAAATGTAGAATTTCATCACCTCTTGATGGCTCCCAGATGTCTCTTTGCCTTAAGATTCTCCATTCTGCATTCCACCTCCCATATAGCTGACAAATTGATATTTCCCAAAGCATGATTCTGTTCATATTTCCATTTATAAAGCTATAATGGATTTCTATTGCCTCTAAAATCCAAGACAAACTCTATTGTTTGATATGGAAAGCCTTCCACAATCTAGATCCAGTCTATATTTCCAAATTTATTATACCTTGCCACCTATCATAAACTCATTGAAACCTTCTTACTGTCCCTCATGCATGATATTTCATCTCCGTTTACAGAGTCTGTTTTACAGTCCAGTATGCATTCCCTTTTCATCTTTGCTGCTTAGAAACCTTAGCTTCTTTCAAAATCAGTTGAACTGTTACTTCCTAAGTCTATTATGAACCCCTCTATCCACCAACTCCCAAGGAAAAGGAAAACAATGTGAGAGAGAGAGAGAGGAGAGAGAGGAGAGACAGAGAGACAGAGAGACAGAGAGACAGAAATAGAAAGAGACAAAGAGAAAGTCAGAGAGAGACAGAGAGGGTAAAGTCTGAAGTTGTATTAGCATAGGGGCAAGACAGGGAATTCATATGGAGGTGTGGTTCCTGGCAAAATAAGTCTTAGTGCCCTCTCCCTTGCCAAATAACCTTGAATATATTTTGAAACTACTTATATGCATATTGTTCTTGTTGTTGATGCTCATCCATTGAGTAGTATTTTGACTTGCCTGTGTATTGGATTTAAATGAGGTAGAGTTTACTAAAGGTGTCACCCTCACTCTCTCTTCCAGAATCATTGAAGTCCAAAGGCAAGATAAAAGTCAAGACAACTGGCATTGCCCTTGGATACAGTCGGTGACCTTGTTATTTTCTATGTTTGACCCAGCTCTAGGACCTCCACAACATTCAGCTACCTTCATGACCATCAGGACAAATTGTTCTCATTAACCCATTCTGCTTAGGGACCATTCTTGCCAAGTTGAGAATTTTTGGTAACTGACTGCTGAGCCAATTCTCTCTGGGTATACTAAAGGGCCTCCCTCCAGGCTTTGAAGTTTAGTGATGATACTAAGCTCTAGTAGTGAGATGACCTTCTTAAGATCAGATTGGATGATGATTATATGCCCTTTGTTGTATATCTGTCCTGGGATAGGGCCTCCTCTGTGTCATCTTTTCTTGATTTGGGGTCTTCTGAGGCCTCAAAAGTCAGTTAGCTAGTGTTGTATCCCTCCCCATATACCTGTGTCCAATTGTTGATTTCTGGAAAAGTTGTAGGGGTGACAGCAGCAAACCAATGAAAAGGGACAGTCACCTATAGAGACAGAAAACAAGAAGAAAATAGACTTCTTGGTAATGTCGGAGATCTACTCAAATGGATGCTAAATGTAAAATAGTTAATAAGTAACCTTGTTGCAAAGTTCTCAATTAGGTTTATGTGTTAGTCCCTCAAATGATTGTAATCATTTTATGATTCTCAAAAAAATCATTTTATGATTCTTCATTGCTTATCAATTCTCTTCCTGAGAAGAAAACAAATTGATATTTCCATAGCTGATTCATTTTTGCACTTAGATATATTTATTAATCCTTCCACTTTTCCTGTTCCTCTCCCCCATCCCCATTGGAAAAGATCCATTAAATTAGAGCCAAAAATTAGAATGGGAAGCCTAATTTTCCTATTAAAAAACAGACAACTCTAAAGCAATGAATCCAGTGTTATGAGAGCAGATGAGAACAAGGACTGGCAGAGGTCTTCAGTCCTTGTGATCTCAGCTAAATGGTGTTTGCCTAGCCCATGATAAATGTGTCTAAGCTCCTCAAGGGTATGAACTATTTCATTTTTCATAATTTGGAAATTTGGGAAAGAAGGAATGTAATGACTGACAACTTTTTCTTTCAATTGAGCTAAAATAGGTCATGAAGGTGATGATTGAAGATGTCCCTAATTATCACTTCTCCAAAAGGGGCAACTGTGCATTCCATACAATTTAAACATATCTGTTTAGTATGGGCTTTAAAATTCCAACACTGAAGCACAGGACCCTGAGATTAATATCACAGAGACCATCCACTACAATTTTATGAATAAGAAAATCAAGGACCAGAAAGATAGCATGCATTCAACTAAAATTAGTAAGCAATTATTAAAGCATTTTATTAGTATGCAATTTTACCGGTCACTAATGAAGATAGGAATAAAATAGAAGACTTTTTCCCACAATGACTTAATTTTCAGGAAGAAAACGCTCACCAGTTGCATCAAAAGGACTGAGTTCTTATGAAAAGTATTCTGGAACTTCAGGGATTCTTAGGATAAATGTTTCTGTGATTTCAATTTGAGTTGGAAGCAAAAGTTCTAGATTGTATCAGTTGACAAAGTTTATGCTATTTTAGAGGCTTAATTTTTGGAATCAGGAGGTGACAATTTCATAGTCTTCTGTCCTGGTCCAATAGAATTTCAAAAAATATGTTCAGTTATTGGTACTAAGTTTTTAAAAGAATGGAGACAAATGAGTTCATTCAGAGAAAAGTCACTAATATGGGGAGGAGGGAAACAGGGAGGGTTCCAAATGGTATAGATGAAAAGAGACGAACTAAATATTACATGTCAAAAAGGTACAAAAAGTTAGAACCTTTGTAATGTGTACTCAGATCCTGTCAGGATAAACTTAATGATTAAGCTGAAAAATTTTGCTTAGAGATGAGAGTTTAGACTAAGAAAGAGAAGATCAGGGAACTCCTCTCCCCTGTCAATAGAATATAAATTTCTTGAGATTAGAAACTGAACTGTTTCATTTTTTTTGCCTCAGTGCTTAGCAGATTTCTTGGCACTTAGTGACTATTTAGTAAATTATTTTTGATCAATTTATTTGAAGAAATTTCACAAGGAAGAGAGATGAAACTCATTTTTCTCAGTTCCAGAAGCCACAGATAGGTTCAAAGGGCAGACATTATAAGAAAGCAGATTTTGATCTGATCTACTGAAAAAAATTTCTAATTGTTAAAGATATTCAAGAGTGAAATGGATTGTTTTGACAGATACTAAATTCCCCATTGCTAAGTGCTATTCCAACAAAACCTGTATTATAGCTTGTCAGGGACATAACAGAGGGAATTCCTCCTCAGGAAATGTAGAAAATGACCTGAAAAATCTCCTCATTTATATTTTGATGAAAACATACACTTATAAGATAATAACATTTCTATGGTAAGAAGTTCAAAGTTCTTATAGAGCATACCATGGTATTGAGAGTATTCAGAGTGAGGGAAGTGCCATTGTGGAGCAGATTGAACAAAGATTTCATTGGAAGTGATTCTGACGTATCATAGATAAGACATTTTCTTGGAGGTGTCTAATATTAAGTTATGGACAGGCTTAACATTGTATAGTTATTAAAATGAAATAAAAAGGCAATCAATGATGACAGTTTTGATGTTATGTATGTTTTTATTAAAAAAAGCAACTTTGAATTATTAAATGCTTAGAGAGGCAGCATGGTGTAGGAATGAGAGAAAAAAATGATATTAGAGTGAGGAAGATATATGTCTCTAACATATACCACCTATGGAACCTTGGGCAAGATACTTCTTTTCTCCGGACTTCAGTTTCCTTATCTGCTAAATTAAAGGCTTCTTCCCTCCCACCCCAGATTACCATTACGTTTTCTTCTGGCTTTAAATTCTGTGATACTAACATCCTATGTGAGTTCTATTAAAACCTTCTGCATATGCTGTTTTGTGACCCTGGGCAGCTCACGACCTCTCAGTGGTCCAGGTACTTCTTTAGTCAGCCAACAAACTAGACATTTACTATGTTTAGTTAAGTGCTAGGCATCCAATGAAAGTCAGAGGACAGTTGCCATTTTCAAAGAGCTTTTGATGCAATGGGGAGATAAAATGCAAACAACTAAGTACAAAAAAGCTTTTATACAGGATAAATTTGAGTTAATCAGAAGAGGGAAACAACTAGCATTGAGGGAGACTAGGAAAGAATTCTAGCAGAAAGTGGGAATTTAGAAGGAAGCCAGGGAAATTATGAGAGGAAGACAAGAATGGAAAGATATCCAGGTGAAGTGAAATGAAATCAGAACTACCACATCATTTCTCTTACCCTTGGAAAAATAAACACATAAACTGGTACTGCACTAGCATTGTTGAATATCTACAGAAACATTTCCGAATATATGTTACTTTGGATACAAACAGACTGATTTTGTGGAAATGGATGGACATATGGTGAGCTTCCATTGGAGGAACATTATGGTCTAGTATATTTATTTTGTAAACCTGCATTACATGAGATGATAGATTTAGAGTGAGAAGGCACTTTGGAGATTGAGATTTCTAATTTTAAAGATGAGGACATTGAAGCACAATTTAAATGCTTGTCCAAGGTCATATAAGTGTTTTAAATGGTATTGAACATAAGTCTCCCTGATTCTGAGTCCTGTGCCTCCTCCACCATACTATGCTAAATTGAATTCTAGTTTTGGCATTAATGAATTCTAGTGGTGAATTGAACTGAAGTACTGAGATATTATGTTGGTATGTAAGACTTAATCATCACCCTTTGTCTTAAGGGATGAAAACAAATAAGCATACTAAAAAAGATGCAAAAAGAGTGCTAAACTGGAATAAAAAGATGAGCTTTAGCTCTAGCTTAGCCACTAACCAGATTCATGATGAACTTTGAGTTCATGATCCCTTAAGTCTTTTTGAATACCAACATTCTGAGATTTAAGATTTTCTCTAGCTCATAATATTTTCAGGTTTAACATTCTATTTCTTTAGAAAATTTTTTAAAAAGTTTTATTGAAATCATTTTTACATAACAACCATTTTTAGAAATAGTCCTCCATATGGTATAATGACCATCCCTGACAAAATATATAAAATTTTAGTTATGTTAGTAGTGTCCTATTTATTTTCTGAGAAGAGGGAAGTTTGTTCGATTTTCTGAGACTATTACTGGTTTTTCAACTAATCAGAATTTAGTTAGCTTTTAGTAATAGTTTAGCTAACACTTTAGTACAAATTGTGTGAATAACCTATGCACATATGTATGTTTTTCACTCTGTTTATTTCACTCTGTGTCACTTTAATCAATCAATTGAAAGCATTTATTATGTATCTAACATGTCCCAAGCAGTGTGCTAGGATTATAAATAAAATTTAAAAAGTAAAATAATCTCTGTCCTTGGAGTGATGGTGCTAACATATTACAGATACATTTTCACTGGAAAAAATATGACATACAAAATAAATAAGTAAATATTGATTTGGCAGAGAATTTTCTATTTTAACCTACAGGCAATGGGAAATAACTAAAGCTTCTGAAGGGCGGGAGAATGTAGTGGTCAGATGTTTACTTTACTATGTCAACTTTACAGCTGTGTGAAGGGTGAAAAGCAAGAGGGAAAACTGATTGTATGTCCTGTGAGGAGACCATTGTAATGGTATAGCTAAGAGGTTCTAAACACCTAGACAAAAATGGAAGGTCATAGTGTGGGTAGAGGGGAAAGAGACAGATGTGAGAGATAGAATGTGGGTGGATATAGGTGGGATCAACAAGCTTGACAATTGATTAGATATGGGGGCTGAATGAAAACTCAAGAATAACTCCTACTTTGTGAACCTGTATGACTAGAAAAATCATGGTGCCTTCAATAGAAACATACAGGATAGATGAAGAATAGATTTAGGGGCAAAGTTTTGAGTTTAGTATTTTTGGTTTTTTTGGTTTGTAGAATTTGGGATTCAATTAGAACATCATAGTGGGGCAAACCAGCAGTTTGTATTAGTTTGACATAACTGGATTTTTCATATTATTAATTTCTTACTACAAAATAATAATAATCTATTACTGTACAACTACATTCATAGACCACAATTTATTCAGTAATTATCTTGCTTTGTTTGTTTTTTTTTGCCTTTTTTTGCTATCACAAAAAGAGCTACCATAATATTTTGCCATAAATTAAACCTTTGTTATAATAGCTGACCTCCATGGACAAGCTCAGTTCCAGAATTTCTGAGTCAAAATATATGTATAGTTTAGTCAATTTTTATGTAAAATTCTAAATTGATATGTAGGAATATTTAAAGTTATTCCTGTCTTCTCACAATGTCTGCAACATTGATGGCTCCTTTTTTTTTTGCAGGATGTTATGAGAAATCTCAAAATTGTTTTAACTTGAACTTTTCTTATTATTATGTTTGAAGCTTCTTTTCAAAGATCATTTAGAGTTTGTACTTCTTTTGAAAATTGTTCAAATTTCTGGAACACTCACCTATGGAAGAATGACATGTTGTCATATATTTGTGTCAATTAGTTAAATAGCTTGGGTTTCAAATCTTCCTGTTATTTAATGCAAAGATTTTTTTCTTCCATTCAGCTGTTTTCCTTCAAATCTCTCTTCATTGATCTTGTTCATACAAAAGATTTCTAATCAAAATTGACAATTTTGTCTTTTATAATCACTAAAAATATATCAGGAAAGCAAGCTAGAACTCCTATTCACAAGCTTATGCAATTATAACTGTGAAGACCTTGATCTCCAAGGTCTCTTTTAGTTCCAAAATTCTGTGATTCTATATACTTTTTGTCCCTTTATTCCCTTGAACCTCCTACATGTTTAATCATAGTATAATAACTCACAAGGCTATTCTTGGTAGGAAAAATGACACATAGGAATTAATGCAAAATTATGGTGGCATCAATTTACATTTCATCGAAATAGAACACCGATTGGAACAATCACCAACTTCAAAATGTCTGAAATCATGCAAGATTGGGGCATGCCTGTTGAACATTTTGAGGACAGGCTCTTAAGATAGTTTCAAGTATAGTGTAAGGGGATAAAGACACATAGCTTAAGTATGCCTTAATAGAATCATGCAGCAAACTCTCTTATTGGACAGTTGAAAAATCTGTCCAGTTCTGATTCAGCTGTTTGGGCATTACTATATTTTAAAGGGAATAACATGCTGCTAAGGTCTTTGGAATTATAGATGAAAATTTTCTCAATTGATAAAGAATATCTTTTCATTTGGCATTTTATATTTGAATTTTAGTCACTGGTTACGTAAATACTGAGCCTCCTACGTAGGGGAGATGAATGCCCAGCTCTGTTTAGCATTGATGTTTTTTGCTGGTTTTTAGATCTCATTTATTAATTATACTCAGTGCCATTTGGCACCAAAGTAGAAACACTAATTTGCTTTCAAAAACAACTTTTTTTGAGGCATGAGTATATATATGTGATTTTTTTATGCCAACAAAGGCCTTTTGCTTTATTATATAAATTACTGTAATTTATGTGGGCATATATTGGCTTTTCATTTATGCCTATAAACAACCCAGTCAATTATGCATTGGGCAGAACTTTCTCAGCTTCCAAGAAAGAATAATAATAACAAAAATAATAGCAAGAACAGTGTTTCTCCCTTTTACCCATGTCATACTTTCTGAAGTGGCGGGTTAATTTAGCAGGACCAAGAGTTGAAGTAAAGATATTCATCCCACTTCTGTTCTCTCAGAGGAACCATCCGAAATGGCAAGAAAATTGCCATCAAAGCATAGGGTCTTACATAAGCTAATAAATAATTAATATTTTTAGTGGAGCTATAGAAAAAGGAACAGTTAATAAATTTGTTAAAGTTTGATTCAGTCTTTTTCTGCTGACTTTTAGCTGTATTCAAATCTTTGTGACTCCATTTGAGTTTACTTGTAAATATACTAGAGTGTTTTTGCCTTTTCCTTCTTCAGTTTATTTTATACTTAAGGAAACTGAGACAAGCAGGATTAAATGACTTGCCCAGAGTCACATGTATATAAAGTCAGATTTGAACTCAGGAAGTTAAATTTTCCTGACTTCAGGTCTGTCACTCTAAATACTACCCCATTTAGCTGCCCTCTTTAGTCTTTACCCAATGTATTATTAAGTAAGCCTTGAATTGCTTAGGACAGAGCCTGGATTATGATAATGATGATGATGCTTGTCCTATGTTCTTGAAAAACATGACATCAGGGAGCTGATGCCATGACAACCACATGAATTGGATTGAGTGAGGGGGGGGGGACTGTGCTAAGTCACCAACTTCACCTTCTCCTCCAGAGTTGTCTGGATACAGTGGTCAGATATGAATCAGAACAACTGGAAATGACTCTGGATGCAAGGCAGTAAGGGTTAAGTGACTTGCCCAAGGTCACCCAGCTAGTAAGCGGCAAGTATCTGAGGATAGATTCAAACTCCTGTTGAGTTCTCTATGCTCTGCACCAACTAACTGTGCCTCCCCCATAAGTGCTTAATAAATGTTTATTGACTGACTGAAAGAAAATTTAGAGCATGATTTATCTGCTCCTCCACCCAAATCCTATGCTTATGTAACCCTGTATTAGTATAACAGTAATCATATATCAGTTTGGGGGCAAATTCTAGTAAGCAAGAAAAAATTCTGTGAGCATAATCATAACTCACATGTACATATCTATTTTAGGTTTAACAGAGTTTTTATTTTTTTAAACTTAAATGCAAAATAAGAAAAAATGTCAAGTGCACAACAAAACATGAGAGAATTCATAATATAAAGCAAGAAATCTGCGTTTCAAAAAAATCTATATAATAAATATTTCACATCATGTTCAAAATTTTCGATTTTTTTTCTTTGCTTTCTTGTAGATTTTCTTCTACTCTCTGCTATGTACTGTTTACTATACCCCTCTTAATCTCCCCTCCCAGAATGGCTACAATTAAGCACAAAAATATATATGCATACAAATATATCCACATCCATACATATGCAAATATACCCACATAAGTACAAATAGATACATAGATACATATTCATAGATATCTAAATGTTTGGTTTGTGTATATATCTCTCATTTTATATTTCTTTTTCTTTTTTTTATTTTTGCAAGGCAAATGGAGTTAAGTGGCTTGCCCAAGGCCACACAGCTAGGTAATTACTACATGTCTGAGGCCAGATTTGAACTCAGGTATTCCTGACTCCAGGGCCAGTGTGCTATCTACTACGCCACCTAGCTGCCCCTTTATAATATTTCCCAAAGGCAACAACCCCTCCTTAAACCTCCATTTTACTTCTACTTGCTATCTGACCCTCATAATCTTTGACCTATCACCTTTCCAAGAATCCCGCTTTTACATATCCTTTCTATACTCCCTCCATTGATCTACACACTTTTCTATATATCCTTTATCATATTCCTTCATACCCAGTACCCTCTCTATTCCTCTTAATTTTTTTCTGAATTTAAAAGGCTTTTATATACACACACAAACTCAGTTATCATTATTGTTGTCCAGTAATTTTCATTTAAATTTGATTCTTTTTCTGACCCTTTTTTGGGGGAATTTTTTTTTGGTAAAGATTTTGGAGTGGTTTTTCATTTCCTTTTCACCTCATTCTATAGATAAGGAAATTGAGGCAAACAGGGTGAAGAGACTTGACAAGGATTTCACAAACTAGGAAGTATATGAAGCTGGATTTGAACTCAGGAAAATGGTCTTTCTGATTCTAAGTTCACTATTCTATTCACTGCTCCTTCTAGTTGCCATAAATAACTTTTTTAAGGAATGCAAAATAATTCATATACATTTTCCTTTTCATCCTCACAACAGCCTTCTCAAGGTGGGGTGTTAATAAGTATCCTCATTTTACAGATGACAAAACAGACTCTAAGCTTTAGCATGGTCTACAGTATTTGTCATCTGAGGCCCACCTAACTAAGAAGAGAGAGGCTCACTATTAGCCTGGCTATAAAGTGATGAATTTTTTGATCACAATGATTCTTTTTTCTTGTTGTTGCTGTTGTTGTTGTTATTAGGTTTTTTGCAAGGCAAATGGGGTTAAGTGGCTTGCCCAAGGCCACACAGCTAGGTAATTATTAAGTGTCTGAGATCAGATTTGAACCCAGGTACTCCTGACTCCAAGGATGGTGCTTTATCCACTATGCCACCTAGCTGCCCCGATCATAATGATTCTTGAAGATGATATTGTTTGTCAATGAATGAAATGCTGATAGGTTACTGACTATAATATTTTGTATTGAAGAGTTAAGAGATTTTGCTCTACACTCAATATATTAATTTTTGTCTGCTAAATAAGTGTTACAAAAAATAAAGAAACCTCAACTTTTGATTACTATAGTTTTTTTTTTTCCCACAGGGTTTGCAAAAGTATGGGAAACTTTAGTGCAAGCATCTCAAGAACCACCAGGAAATGTTAGAGGCCAAGACTGAAGAAGAGCAATATTTGACCCATATTGAGTTTTAAAGTTGGTGCTTCCTCTCACTGAGCATTTGGGATCTGAGATGATACATAGCACAGAGAACATGAAAATGTCTAAAATACTTTTAGGATTGCACACAACCCCATCTTTGGTTGTTATGGGCAGGCCTCTTTCTTCACATGCAGGGGATGCAAAGCCATCTGTCGAATGATTTTTAAGAACTCTATCACAGATGCCCAAAGCCAAGTCTTATAAACAATGATAAAAGCTACCCTTAGATGCTAGAATACATTACTCTTCAACTTTTCCAAGACTGAAAATCTCCACATGTATATTGTAGGGCAAATCTGACCATTTACCCAGTAACAGCAGCAGTAGCAGCAAATGCAACAATAACAATGCAGATTTAAAAGAAAGACAAAGGATCTGGCTTAGATGTGACTTCAGGTGGCTGACAACTAATCCAGTAATACCAATCATATTTAGGGGTAAGTGTACATTGCTTTTATGCATAGTTGCAGAACTAAAGACATTATCTACATATCACAGTTTAATCACAGAGAAAAGATTGTTAAGAAAAATTACAGAAAGATCATAGTCTGACAGTTCTGACCTTTTGCATTTACTTTAGGCAAGTCACTGTGCCTCATTCACACATCTGTTGAATAGATGACAGTTGGCCATCACTCCTCTCCTCAAAAATCTTCAGTGGATCCTTATTGGTTATTGGGCAAAGTTCAGCTATTTTTGGATTTATTTCTGTGCTATCAAGTGTATTTAATAAGACTAGGTGCTGTATTTTGTCAAAAGCTTTTTTTAGTATCTATTAAGATAATAATGATTCCTGTTAGTTTTGTTATTGATATGATCAATTATGCTAATAGTTTTCCTAATATTAAACCCATCCCTACATTCCTGGTAAGAATTCCACTTAGTGGTAGTATATTATCCTAGTGACAAATTGCTGTAATCTCTTTGTTAATATTTTAATTAAAATTTTTACATCAATATTCATTAGGGAAATTGGTCTATAATTATGTATCCTTGTTTCAACTCCTCCTGGTTTAGGCATCCATATCATATCTGTGTTATAAAAGGAGTTTGTCAGGATTTCTACTTCACCCATTTTTTCAAGTAGTTTATATAATATTAGAATTAATTAATCTTTAAATATTTGGTAGAATTCAGTTGTGAACCCATTTGGTCCTGGGGACTTTTTCTTGGGGAATTCATTAATGACTTACTCTATTTCTTTTTTTTTACGACAGAGTTATTTAGGCATTATTTCTCCTGGCTGTTAATATAGGTAATTTATATTTTCATAGATGTTAATAGATTTCATCCAGATTGTCAGATTTGTTGGCATATAATTAAGTAAAATGTTTCCTAATATTGATTTTATTTCCACTTCATTGTGATTTCACCTTTTTTCATATTTGATCCTTTTATTTAAATCAAATTAATCAATGGTTTATCTGTCTTATTGATTTTTTCATAAAATCAGCTCTTTGTTTTATAAGCTCAGTTTTTTTAAATTTATTGTTAACTATCAATCTCACCTTTAATTTTCAGCATTTCCAATTTGGAGCTCAATTAAGAATTTTTAAATTTGTTCTTTTTTTCTAATTCTTTTGGTTGCACATTAGATTCAGTTTTGCTCTTTATATTGTCAATGTAAAAATTTAGAAAAATGAATTTTCCCTAAGTAATGTTCTAGCTCCATCCCTTAAATTTGGGGATGTTGTCTTATTGTTATTCTCCTCAATGAAATTATTTAATGTAGCCATGATTTGTTCTTTTACCCACTTATTCTTTAGGAGTAAATTATTTGGTTTCCAATGATTTTTTAAAATCTTTTCCCCATTACCCTTTATTGAATGTAATTCTTTTGTTTATTATCTGAAAATAATATTTTTTCCCTTTTTACATTTGACATTTTTATGCCCTAATGCATGGTCAATTTTGTGTATCTGTCATGGACTGCTGAGAAAAAATAGATATTCCTTTCTGTTTTCATTCAGTTTTTTTCCAAAATTTTCTAACATTCTGTTCAACTCCTTGCTTTCTTTCTTGTTTATTTTTTTTGGTTGGATTTATTATGTTTTGAGAGGGAACAGTTGCAGTAGTACAGTTTTGCTATTTATTTCTTCCTATAACTCACTTAATTTATCCTTTAATTATTTGGATATTCTATAGCTTAGAGCAGATATGTTTAATATTTTTAATTTTAAAATAAGTTTTTATTGATATTTTATGTTTCTTAGATCACAATAATATTACATGTGTTTTTTACACAGAGCACTCATCTCATATAACATAGTATTGTTTGGAGAAGACAGCACAACTGACTGATGCATTGAAAAACTCCAAAAACATGTGTGGCATGTAAGACCTGTAGACCTTTCATCTCCACAAAGGGATAGCTTGGAGGTGTCCTCTCAAATCTTTTCATTTGAGTCCTACTCAATCTTTATAATTTTCTTACATTTGATTGGTATTTCTTTTGATTTACATTGATATAGTTTATGTGTATATTATGTTCTTGCCTGTTTAATCCAATTTAGTTCATGTAGATCTTTCCATGCTTTTATATATTCATCACACACATCACTTTTTATAGCACAGTAATTTTTCTTTACATTTATATACCACACTTTGTTTAGCCATTTCCCAATTGATCTATTTTGTTTCCAATCCTTAGCTATCAGAAATAATACAATAAATATTTTGCAGTAAGTGGGGGCTTATAATTTATAATTTGCTTAAAATATTGTCTTTCATACCTCAATCTTGCTCCCATTTGGACCTTATCTTGGCATAGGTTGTGAGATATTGATCTAATCCTAGTTTCTGCCATATTATCTTCTAGTTTTCTCAGTTAGTTTTTATCAAAGAGTGTAAGTTCTTATGCCAGAAGCTGGACTATTTGGGTTTATCAAACAGTAGATTACTATAATCATTGCTTGCTGTCTCTTTTTAACCTAATCTATTGCACTGATCCACCATTCTGTTTCTTAGGTAGTACCAGACATTTTTTAAAATTAAAATTTATTTTTATTAAAGGCATTATTTGAGTTTTACATTTTCCCCCCAATCTTGCTTCCCCAACCCCACAGAATGCACTCTGTCAGTCTTTACTTTGTTTCCATGTTGTACCTTGATCCAAATTGGGTGTGATGAGAGAGAAATAATATCCTTAAAGAGAAGTCTAAGAGGTAACTAGATCAGACAATAAACTGTTTTTTCTAAATTAAAGGGAATAGTCCTTGCATTTTGTTCAAACTCTACAGCTCCTTATCTTGATACAGATGGCTCTCTCCTTTGCAGACAGCCCAAAATTGTTCCCGATTGTTGCACTGATGCAATGAGCAAGTCCTTCAAGCTTGAACATCACTCCCATGTTGCTGTTAGGGTGTACAGTGTTTTTCTGGTTCTGCTCATCTCACTCAGTATCAGTTCATGCAAATCCCTCCAGGTTTCCCTGAAATCCCGTCCCTCCTGGTTTCTAATAGAAGAATAGTGTTCCATGACATACATATACCACACTTTGCTAAACCATTCCCCAATTGAAGGACATTTACTTGATTTCCAATTCTTTGCCACCACAAACAGGGCTGCTATAAATATTTTTGTACAAGTAATGTTTTTACCCTTTTTCCTCATTTCTTCAGGGTATAGACCCAGTAGTGGTATTGCTGGGTGAAAAGGTATGCACATTTTTGTTGCCCTTTGGGCATAGTTCCAAATAGCTCTCCAGAAGGGTTGGATGAGTTCACAGCTCCACCAACAGTGTAATAGTGTCCCAGATTTTCCACATCCCTTCCAACAGTGATCTTTATCCTTCCTGGTCATACTGGCCAATCTGAGAGGTGTGAGGTGGTACCTCAGGGAAGCGTTAATTTGCATTTCTCTAATAATTAATGATTTAGAACATTTTTTCATATGGCTATGGATTGCTTTGATCTCCTCATCTGTAAATTGCCTTTGCATATCCATTGACCATTTGTCAATTGGGGAATGGCTTTTTGTTTCAAAAATATGACTCAGTTCTCTGTATATTTTAGAAATGAGTCCTTTAAATTTCTTTTTCTTCTGTAATTGCTGATGCTAACATTCCTAATACAATATTGAATAGTAGTGGTGATAATGGGCAGCCTTCTTTCATCCCTGATCTTATTGGGAATGCCTCTAGCCTCTCCCCATTGAATATAATGTTTGTTGATGGTTTCAGATAGATACTGCTTATTATTTTAAGGAACAGTCCATTTATTCCTATACTCTCTAGTGTTTTTAATAGGAATGGATGCTGTATTCTGTCAAAAGCTTTTTCAGCATCTATTGATATGATCATATCATTTCTGATAGGTTTGTTGTTGATATAATTGAGTATACTAACAGTTTTCCTAATATTGAACCAACTCTGCATTCCTGGAATAAATCCTACTTGATCATAATCTATTATCCTAGTGATGACTTGTTGTAATCGTTTTGCTAAGATTTTATTTAAGATTTTTGCATCTATATTCATCAGGGAGATAGGTCTATAATTTACTTTCTCTTTTTTAACTCTTCCTGGTTTAGGTCACAGTACCATATTGGTTTCATAGAAAGAGTTAGGTAGAGTTCTATCTTTCCCTATTTTTCCAAAGAGTTTATATAGGATTGGAACCAATTGTTCCTTAAATGTGTGGTAGAATTCACTTGTGAATTCATCAGGCCCTGGAGATTTTTTTTAGGGAGTTAAATAATGGCTTGTTGAATTTCTTTTTCTCAGATAAGGTTGTTTAGGTATTTAATCTCTTCTTCATTTAACCTGGGCAACTTATATTTTTGTAAATATTCATCTATTTCACTTAGATTATCAAATTTATTGGCATAGAGTTGGGCAAAATAATTTTGAATTACTACTTCAATTTCCTCCTCATTGGTGGTGAGTTTACCTTTTTCATTTATGATACTAGAAATTTGGTTTTCTTCTTTCTTTTTTTAATCAAATTGGCGAGAGGTTTATGAATTTTATTGGTTGTTTTCATAATACCACCTTTTGGTTTTATTTATTAATTCAATAGTTTTTTTGCTTTAAATTTTATTAATTTCTCCTTTAATTTTAGAATTTCTAATTTGGTACTTAATTGGGGATTTTTGATTTGTTCTTTCTCTAATTTTTTTAGTTGCATGTTTAGTTCATTGATTTCCTCTTTCTCCAATTTATTCATACAAGCATTTAGAGCTATAATATATCCCCTGAGAGTTGCTTTGAATGAATCCCATGGGTTTTGGTATGTTGTTTCATTATCATTATCTAGGATAAAATGGTTAATTCTTTCTATAATTTGTTTTTTGCTCCACTTATTTTTTAAAATGAGGTTATTCAGTTTCCAATTTGTTCTGGGTCTATATCTCCATGGCCCAGTATTGCATATGACTTTTATTGCCTTGTGATCTGAGAAAGATGTATTCACTATTTCTGCCTTTCTGCAGTTGATTATTAGGTTTTTATGTCCTAGTACATGGTCAATTTTTGTATAAGTTCCATGTGCTGTAGAGAAAAATGTTTATTCTTTTCTAGCCTCATTCAGTTTCCTCCATAAGTCTACCATATCTAATTTTTCTAACAATCTATTTACCTCCCTAATTTCTTTCTTGTTTGTTTTATGATTCGATTTATCTAGATCTGATAGAGGGAGGTTGAGGTCTCCTACTAGTAGAGTTTTGCTGTCTATGTCTTCTTGTAATTCTTTCAGCTTCTCCTCTAAGAATTTGGGTGCTGTCCCAGTGGGTGCATATATATTCAATATTGAAATGACTTTATTGTCTATGGTACCTTTTAGGAGGATAAAGTTTCCTTCCTTATCTCTTTTAATGCTATCTATTTTTGGTGCTGCTTTGTCTGAGATAAGGATTGCTACCCCTGCTTCTTTTACTTCAGCTGAAGCAAAATATATTTTGCTCGAACCTTTTACCTTTCGTCTATATGTGTCTCTCTGCTTCAAATGAGTTTCTTGTAAACAGCATATTGTAGGATTCTGGTTTTTAATCCAGGGAGAGTTCATCCCATTCACATTGAAGATTATGATTACTAATTCTTTATTGCCCTCCATGCTATCTTACCTCTGTTTGTATTTTCCCCCCTTCCCCCCCTTTATCCATATTCCCCAGTCTTTTGTTTCTGAAAACCACCCCCTTCAGTGTGTTTGCCCTCCGATATCACACCCTCCCCTTTCTTTCCCCTTTCCATTTTTCCCTTTTCCCTTCCCTTCCTTTTGTTATTTCCCCTTATTTCCCCCACTCCCCTTCCCTTTCTCCGTCCCAACCTCCCCTTTTCCCCTTTTAATACTTGAGTGGTTAGATGTTTTGTAAATTAACTGAGTATGCGTAGGTTGACTTTAAGCCAAGTCTGATGAGAAGAAGATTCAGATGTTTCTCCTCTGTTCCCTTCTTCCCCACTATACCATAGGTATTTTTGTAACTCTTAGTGTAATGAGATTTTCCCCATTCAATCCCCTCCCTCCTCCCATCTCTTTCCTGTACCCCTTTTTAGGGCAGTAGTGTTTTTTTCTTAGATAATTCTATCTAAGTCACAGAAAATTCTAAGTGTCTGTCCCTTTTAGTTCTGTATATTGTATCGAATAGAGTCAAAATTCCTGAGAGTTATTAGAGTCTTTCTCCCAAGTGGGGTTAAAGGCAGTTACATCCCATTAGATAGTATTCTCATGGATAGGTCAAGAAAGTCCATCATTTCTGGCTAGGTGTATTCACTCTGTTAGAGTTACAATTCTCAAGATTTATGAGAGTCTTTGTTTCCCCCATGCTGGGATATAGCCAGTTTCAACTTACTGGATTACATTTTTTTTCTTTTACCGCTGCCCTCCTTTTTTTTTACCTTTTTCATGTGTCTCTTGAACCTCCTGTTTGATGCCCAAATTTTCTGTTTAGCTCTGGTCCTTTCATTAGAAATTTTTGGAATTCTTCCACTTCGTTAAATGTCCATCTTTTTCCCTGGAGGAGAAGGCTCAGCTTTGCAGTAAAGTAGATTCTTGGCTTCATTCCAAGCTCCTTTCTTCTTCAAAATATCTCATTCCAGGCCCTTCGATCCCTCAACGTTGATGCAGCCAGGTCCTGCGTGATCCTTACTGTGGCTCCTTGATATTTAAATTGTTTCTTTCTGGCTGCTTGCAGGATTTTCTCTTTTATCTGATAGTTCTGCAGTTTGGCCACAATATTCCTTGGTGTTTTCATTTTAGGATCTTTTTCTCTTGGGGATCGATGTACTCTTTCAATAACTACTTTGCTCTCCAATTCCATGATATCAGGGCAGTTTTCCATCACTAGATCCTGTAATATTAAGTCCAGGCTTTTTTTCTGTTCAATGTTTTCAGGAAGTCCTATGATTTTCAGGTTGCCCCTCCTCGATCTATTCTCGAGGTCAGTGGTTTTGTTGATGAGGTATTTTACATTTGCTTTTTTTTTTTCTATTTTTTGATTTTGTTTAACTGACTCTTGCTTTCTCATGGAGTCATTAGTTTCTGTAGACTCCATTCTTTTTTTTGGGGGGGAGGAGTTTTCTTCATTAACCTTTTGCAACTCCGTTTCTAATTGGTCAATTCTATTTTTGAAAGAGCTTTCCATTTGACCAATTGAGGTTTTGAGAGAATTAATTTCTTTTTGCATTTGCCCATTTGAAGATCTGAGAGATTTGTTTTCTTGTTGCAAGGTGTTAATTGTCTCCCCCAAATTTTCTAGTTGATTTTTAAACTCCTTCCTTATTTCTTCAAGGAAGTCTTTGTGTGCTGAAGACCAGATTGTATTCTCCTCAGAGGTTCCAGGTCTCTCTGAGTTAGTGTCCTTCCCTTCCTAGAATTTTTCTATGGATCCACCTTTCTGCTGACCCTTCTTCATTTTGCTAAGACCTGAGTTGGGGAGGGGCTGGTTCACAGGGGCTTAGGATCCTAAAGGCTTTACTCATTGAGTGTGGTTCCTCTGGCTGGCCAGTAGGAAGTGCTGGTTGCTTTCTCTGGAGTGTCTGTGACCTTGATTAAGGCCTTCTCCCCTTCCTTGAAGGGAGGAGTTGGAGGTATTGAATTCTTTTGCCTTCAATCAATGGTGGGCTTTACCCTGGCCTGAGATCATTCCTCAGCTGGGCTGGTTCTTCTGCTCACACATCTGGGCCTGAGGCAGTAGTTTGCATTTGTTTGTTAGGGGAGAAGTCTGAGTTGTAATGGGACTCAGACCAGAGGAGTCCAGGGATGGTGTCTGCCCTCCAGAACTCTCCCCACAGCCCTGTCCGGGATCTCCAGGGTGACAGCTCCAACACCAGTGCCTCTGCTCCCCTCGCAGACTCACACCCCCATGGTCCAGCCTCGCCTCTGATCCAGCAGGTCTGGCTCTCAGGCCCTCAAACTCCCAGTTTCAATTCAGCTGCTAGTAGTACCAGACATTTTTGATAACTGATACTTTATAATATAATTTTAGATCTGGTAAGCCACCTTCCTTTGCAATTTTTTCCATTAATCCCTTGATGACTTTTTGTTCCTCTATATGAAAATTTAGTTATGATTTTTTTCTACTTCACTAAAGCAATTTTGTGGAAGTTTAATTGATATGCCACTAAATTAGTAGCTTGATTTAGGTAGAATTGACATTTTTATTATATTAACTTAATTTATTCATGAGCAATTGACATTTGTCTAATTATTTAGATCTGATTTTATTTGTGTGAAGTGTGTTTTATAGTTGTCTGCCTTGGCAGGTAGACTACCAAGTATTTTATGTTGTTGGAGGTAATTTTAAATGGAATTTTTCTTTCTATCCCTTGCTTCTGTATCTTGTTAAAAATATATAGAAATGTTGAGGATTTATGCTGGTTTATTTTATATACTGTGACTTTGCTAAAGTTGTTAATTGTTTCTACCAGTTATTTAGATGATATTTTTTATGATTCTCTGGATATACCATCATATAACCTGCAAACATTGAGAATTTTATTTTTTCATTCTCAATTCCAATTCCTTCAATTTCTTTTTCTTCTTTTATTGTTAAAGTTAGCATTTGTAATACAATATTGAATAGTAGTAGTGATAATGGGTATTCTTATTTTACCCCTGATCTCATTGAGAATGCTTTTAGCTTATCCCCATTGCATCGAATGTTTGTTTCAGATAGATACTGCTTATCATTAAGTAAAAATCTATATATTCTTATGTTTTCCTAGTAGTTTTTGTAGGAATGGGTCCTGTATTTTCTCAAAGGCTTTTCCAGCATCTATTGAGATAATCATATGATTTTTATTAAGTTTGTTATCGATAAAGTCATTTATGCTGCCAATTTTCCTAATATTGAACCAACCCTGCATTCTTGGAATAACTCCTACTTGGTCATAGTATATTATCCTAGTGATAACTTATTGTAATCACTTTACTAATATTTTATTTAAAATTTTTACATTCACATTCTTTAGGGAAATTGGTCTATAATTTTGTTTCTTTGTTTGAACTGTTCTTGGTTTAGGTATAAGCACCATATTGATGGCATAGAAGGAATTAGGCAGAGGTCCATCCTCATCTATTTTTTCAAATTGTAACCAATTTTTCCTTGAATGTTTGATAGAATTCACTTGTGAATCAATCTGGTCCTGGAGATTTTTTTCTTAGGTAGTTCATTGATAGCCTGTTAAATTTCTTTTTCTGAGATAAGGTTATTTTGGTATTTAATTTCCTCTTCTTTTAATCTGGACAATTTACATTTTTGTAAATATTCATCCATTTCACTTATATTATCAAATTTATTGGCATATGGCTGGCTAAAATAGTGGTTTTTTTTTTTTTTTTAGTTTTTGCAAGGCAATGGGGTTAAGTGGCTTGCCCAAGGCCACACAGCTAGGTAATTACTATGTGTCTTGAGGCTGGATTTGAACTCAGGTAACCCTGACTCCAGGGCCAGTGCTCTATCCATTGTGCCACCTAGCTGCTCTGGCTAAAATGGTTTTGAATTATTACTTTAATTTCTTCCTCATTGGTGGTGAATTCACCTTTTTCATTTTTGATCCTTGTAATTTGTTTTTCTTATTTGTTTTTTAAAAATCAAATTAGTCAAAGGTTTATCTATTTTATTGTTTTTTTAAAATAAAACAGCCTCTTGGTTTTATTTATTGGTCCATAGGTTTCTTGCTTTTGGTTTTATTTTCTCCTTTTATTTTAAGAATTTCTAATTTGATATTTAATTGTGGAATTTTTAATTTTGTTCTTTCTCTAATCTTTTTAGTTACATTGCTTGTTTCATTGATTTACTCTTTCTCTATTTAATTCATGTAAGCATTTAGAGATATATTATATCCCCTAATTACTGCTTTGGCTCTATCCCATAAATTTTGATATGGGTATGTTGTATTTTTATTGTTATTGTCTTGGAAGAGATCACTAATTATTTCTATGATTTATTGTATGATCATTCATTCTTTAAAATTGGGTTATTTAGTTTCCAATTAGCTTTAGATCTATCTCTCCATTGTCCTTTATTGTACATGATTTTTATTGCATCATGGTCAAAAAAGGATCCATTTGATATTTTTTCCTTTCTGCATTTAATTATGAGGTTTTTATCCCCCAGTACATGGTCTATTTATGTGTAGCTGTTAAATACTGCAGAAAAACGGTATAGTACTTTCTATCCCTGTTCAATTTTCTCCAAAGGTCTATCATGTTTAAGTTTTCTAACATTCTATTTAACTTATAAACTTCTTGTTTATTTTTGGTTAAATTCATCTAATCCTGTGAAAGGGATGTTGAGGTCTCTCATGAATGGAGTTTTTCTGTCTTTGTCTTCCTGTAACTCATTCAACTTCTCCTCTAAGAATTTGGATTGCATACTGCTTGGTGCATATTATTTAGTATTGAAATTACTTCATTGTCTATGGTACCTTTTAGGAGGGTATAATTTCTTTCCTTATCTCTTTTATTAGATCCATTTTTGCACCTCCTTTGTCTGAGATAAGGATTGCTATCCTTGCCTTTTTAACTTCAGCTGAAGCATATTCTGCTCTAGCCTTTTACATTTATATTTATCTCTTTGCTTCAAAGGTGTTTCTTGTAAGCATCATGTTTTGGGATTCTGATTTTTAATCCATTCTGCTATCCATTTCTGTTTTATGGAATTCATCCCATTCACATTCAAAGTTATAATTACTATTTATTTCCCTCCATGTATCTTCCTTCCATTTGCTTTTTTCTCCTTTTTTCATCTTATTCCTATTCCCCAGTATTTTACTTCTGAATACCAACTCCTTCAGTGTGTTTATCCCCTTCTATTCAACCCTGTCCCTTTTCTTTCTCCTTTCCCTTTACCCCTTCTTCATTCCCTTCCTTCTTTTAGTCCCTCCTTGCCTCCCCCCTTCCCCCTCTTAATAATTGAGAGGCAAGTTATTTTTCTAAACTCAACTGAGTGTGTGTGTTAATACCTCTTTTAGCCAAATCTGATGTTTTTTTTTTCAGGTGGTTCTCACCTCCTCCTTCCTTCCTCTGTTTTGCATCAGGTCCTTTTCACCTCTTCACGTGATGTAATTTACCTCATTCAATATTCCCCTTCCTCCTGTCTCTTTACTGTACCATCTTTTTAATGAAATAATTTTTTAATCATCCCATCAATGTCATAGACATATCATGGATGTCCATTCCTTCTGGCTAATTATATTACCTCTAATCATGTTATAATTCTCAAGAATTATGAGAATCTTCCCCCCAGATGAGAATATATAATCTTGTTGAATAGCAGTTTTTCCCCCACTTCATTTCCCATTCATCTTTTCACATATTTCTTGAGTCTGCTGTTTGAAGACCAAATTTTCTGTTTAGCTCTGATCTTTTCATCAGGATAATTTGAGTATCCTATTTTGTTAAATGTCCAGCTTTTCCCCTGCAAGAGAAGGCTCAGTTTCTCTGGATAGTGAATTCTTGACTCTAATCCAAGCTCTCTTGCTCTCTGGAGTATCATATTCCAGGTCTTTTGATGCCTTAATTTTGATGCAGCCAGGATCTTGACTGTGATTCTTTGTATTTAAATTATTTCTTTATAGATGTTTGCAGAATTTTCTCCTTTATCTGGTAGTTCTGTAGTTTGGTCAAAATATTCCTTGGTGTTTTCATTTTGCAATCCCATTCAGAAGGGGATTGATGTATTCTTTCAATGACTACTTTGTCGTCTGGTTCCAGGTTATCAGAACAGTTCTCCTTCACTATATCCAAAAGTATGGAATCCAGGCTTTTTCTTCTTCAAGATTCTCTTGCATCTTGATATTGGAGATCATATTTTTTGTTTAGTTCTGGTCTTTTGTTTTTAGTTTTTTGCAAGGCAAATGGGATTCAGTGGCTTGCCCAAGGCCACACAGATAGGTAATTATTAAGTGTCTGAGACCAGATTTGAACCCAGGTACTGACTCCAGGGCTGGTGTCACCTAGACACCCTAGGTCTGGTCTTCTTTTGAAAACTTGAAATCCTTGAATTTCACTGAATGATCATTTTTCCCTTAAGTATAAAGTTTAATTTTGTTGGAAAGATGATTCTTGGTTGTCATCCTAGATGCTTTGACTTCTGGAATATCATGTTCCTTGACCTCTGATACTTTGATATTACAGTTGCTAAAACCTTTGCATTTCTTTTTTTTAAACATTAATTAATTAATTAATTTTATTTAAAAAATTTTCCAATCACATATAAATTTTTCATCATTCGTCCACATGTACATTTACAAGTTACATAATTTTTCCACCCTCCTTTACTACCCTCTCACTTCAGAAGCGAATAGTGTAGTGAACATAATACAAGTATATTTGTGTCAAATATGTTTACATATGTATCATTTTCTGTATGAGGGCTTAGGACTAATGGAAAAGAAAGACAACCATGGAATAGGAAGGAAAAATGAGAAATTTCAAGAAAGTGAACATAGTATTCATTCTGATTCTGTAGGAACTTTTTATTTTATTTTTTATTCATCTAGATGTGGATAGTGTTGTCCATAAAAGCTCTCCCAGGGTTATCCTAACTCTCTGAACTACTGAGAGGAGCTGCATCCATCAAAGTTTATCAAATCATAATTTTGTTAATATGTACAGTGTTCTCTTGGTTCTGCTCCCATCACAAAGCATCAGTTTCTATTGTTATTTGCATGCTTCTCTAGATTTGACCATTCATGGTTACTTATAAAACAATAGTACTTTATAACATTTATATACCACAACTTATACAGTCATTCCCAATTTGATAGGCATCCCTTCAATTTCTAATTCTTTACCACTTCAAAAAGCTGCTATGAATATTATGGAATATGTGTAATTTTAAATTTTTTTATGATTTCTTCTGGATATAGGTTTTGCATTGGTATTGCTGGGTCAAAATGTATGATCAGCTTTAGGGTTCTTTGAGCATAGTTTCATATTACTTTACAGACGGGTTGAATGAGTTCATAATTTTATAAATGATGCATTAATGTATCAATCTTCCCACAACTTCTCCAGCATTGCTTGTGTTCCCTTTTTGCTATCCTGGTCATTCTGATAAGTTTGAGATGGCACCTCATTTTTGGTTTAATTTGAATTTCTCGAATCAATAATGTTTTGGAAAATTTTTCATCTGATTATATATAACTTTAATTTCATTTAAAAACTGCCTGTTCATAACTTTTGACCATTTATCAATTGATGAATGACTTGTAACCTTATAAATTTGATTCATTTCTCTTCATCAGAATATGTAATTGTGACAATTGTTTTCCACCTTTCCATTTTCCTTCTAATATTTTCAGCATTGGTTTTATTGATGCAAAATCTTTTTAATTTAATATAGTCAAAATCATCCATTTTCAATTTATAATGTACTCTATTTCTTGTTTGGTTAGGAATTTCTTCCCTTTCCATAGATCCAATAGATAATTTCTTGATCAGATAATTGGTCTGTGGTA
Organism: Macrotis lagotis; assembly: GCF_037893015.1. Classification (NCBI taxonomy): domain Eukaryota; kingdom Metazoa; phylum Chordata; class Mammalia; order Peramelemorphia; family Peramelidae; genus Macrotis; species Macrotis lagotis. The sequence continues at coordinate 367,599,783 of NC_133658.1, forward strand.
TCTCCTTTTATGTTTAAATGCTGTATGCATTTTGACCTTATTTTGGTATAGATTGTGAGATGTGGATCTATGCCTAGGTTTTGTCATACTATTTTCCAGTTTTCCTAAAATTTTTGCCAAATAGCAGTTTTTATCCCAGAAGCTATTGTCTTTGAGTTTGTCAGACAATAAATTTCCATATTCATTTATTGATGCTTCTTTTATACCTATCCTAATTCACTGGTTAATTACTCTACTTAACCAGTACCATGCAGTTTTGATGACTGCCATTTTATAGTATAGTATGAGATCTGGTACACCACTTTTCTTTACATGTTTTTTAATCAACCCCCTTTATATTCTTTACCTTTTGTTGCTCCAGATGAATATTGTTACTATTTTTTCTAACTCAGTAAAATAGTTATTTGGTAGTGTGAGTAATATGTCACTAAATAAATAATATAATTTGGATAGAATTTTTCTTATATTAGCTCAACCAAATCATGAGCAACTGATATTTTTTAAATTGTTTAGATCTGACTTTATATGTGTGCAAAACGTTCTTTAATTGTGTTCATACAGTTTCTGGGTTAGTCTTGGAAGGTAGATTCCCAAGCATTTTATGTTTGTCTACAGGTACTTTAGATGGACTTTTTATCACTTGCCCTTGGATTTTGTTGTTCATGTATAGAAATATTGATGATTTATATGGGTTTGTTTTATATACTGTTATTTACAGAATTTTTTAATTGTTTCAAGTAGTGTTTTAGATGTTTTCCTTGGGTTCTTTGATATACTGCCTTACTATCTGCAACAGATGAAACTTTTTGCTTCCTCATTGCCAATTCTAATTTCTTCAAATTTATTTTTCTTCCCTTATTGCTTAAGCTAATATTTCTAATACTATATTTATTAGCAATTGTGATAATGTTGTTTCATCACATTTCATATTGGAAATGCTAATTTATTGTCATTACGTATGATATTTGTTAATGTTAGATATTGCTTATTATTTGAGGAAAACTCCATCTGCCTCTGTACTCTATTATTTTTAATAGGAATGGGTATTGTATTTTGTCAAAGACTTTTTCTTCATCTATAGAAATAATCATATAACTTCTGTTGGTTTTGTTATTGATTTGTTCAATTATGCTGAGTGTTTTCCGAATATTGAACCATCCCTGCCTACCTGGTATAAATCCTAAGTGATCATGGTGTATTATTCTAGTAACAACTTTGTTTAATAATTATTTAAGATTTTTGCATCAATGTTCATTAGGGAAATTGTTCTATAATTTGTTTTGATTCTTACTGGTTTAGTTATCAGTGCCATATTAGTGCTTTAAAAGGAATTTGGCAGAACTCCTTCTTTTCCCATTTAAAAAAATTCTTTATGTAGAATTGGACTTAATTGGTCCTTAAATGTTTGGTAGAATTCATTTGTAAATACATCTTGACCTGGAGACTTTTTCTTAAGGAACTCATTGATGGCTTCTTCAATTACTTTTTTGGAAATGAGGCTATATGAGCATTTCATTTCCTCTTCTGTTAGTCTGGGTAGTTTGAATTTTTGTAAGCATTCATCCATTTCACTGAAGTTGTCAAATATATTGGCATACAGTTACTCAAAATTGCTCTGAATTATATCTTTAATTTCCTCTCAATTGGTTCACCTTTTCATGTTTGATACTGATTATTTGCTATTCTTTCTTTTTAAAAAAACAGATTAACTAAAGATTTATCTGTTTTCTTCATTTTTCATAAACCCAACCCTTAGTTTTATTTATTAGTTTAATTGTTTTATTACTTTCAATTTTATTAATTTCTCCTTTGATTTTCAGAATTTTTTATTTGGTATTTTTAACTAAGTATCTTTAATTTGTTTAAAAGTGTTTTAGTTGCATATCCAAATCAATGATCTCCTCTTTCTCTATTTTATACACATAAGCATTTTAGAGACATAAATTCTCCCCTAAAAACTACTTTGACTGCATCCCATAAATTGGTATGTTTTCTCATTGTCATCATTTTCTTGTATGAAATGATTGATTATTTATATGATTTGTTGTTTGATCTATTCATTATTTAAAATTGTTATTCATTTTCCAATTAATTTTTTGTTTTTGTACCCAAGGTCCATAATTACATGGACTTTTTATTACATCATGATCTGAAAAATATACATTTATTATTTCTTCCTTTTTGCATTTGATTTTTAGGTTTTATGCCTTAGTACATGGTCAATTTTGATATAGGTGCCATGTACTGCAGAGAAAAAGGTATAAAAAGGTATATTCTTTCTTATCCACTTTCAGTTTTCTCCAGAGGTATTTCATATCTATATTTTCTAAGATTTTATTCACTGTCTCACTTTCCTTCCTGTCTATTTTGTAGTTAGATTTATCTAGTTCTGAGAGAGAGAGAGTTAGAGGTCTCCCATTCTTATAGCTTTGCTATACATGTCTCTTTGTAATTCACTTAGCTTCTCCTCTACTAATTTGTATGGACATTATTCCACTAGTTACATGTTTGTTTAATAATGATATAGCTTCATTTCCTTTGGTGTCTTTTAAGAAAATATAGTTTCCTTTCTTATCCCTCTTAATGAGTTGTATATTTTCTTTTGCTTTGTATGAGATCAGGATTACTTCCCATGATATTTTTACTTTTATTGAAGCATAAGATGGTTTGCTCCAGACTTTTACCTTTACCCTGTGTGTATATTGGATTCTGGCTTTTAATCCATTCTGTTAATCACTTTTGCTTTGTAGAAAGTTCATTTCATTCACATTTACAGATGAGTGCTATTTCTTTATTTTCCTCCATGCTATCTTTCCCATTTGTACTTTTCTCTTTCCTTTCTCTATTTCCTCCTCACCAATGTTTGCTCCCTTTCCCCTTTAACTTTTCTTTTGAATTTTAACTTTCAATTTATTTTCACTTATACCTTTGATTTCCCTTTTATCAGTCTCTGTTTCTCTTTCCTTTCCTTTTCCACCTTTCCACCCACTCCCACTTCCCTGTAGGATAGAATATGTTTTTAAACCTAATTGGAAATATATGTTATTACCTCTCTGGCAATCTATTGAATCTATTGAATGGGATTTACTCAGTGTTCACACCTTCCCTTCTTTCCCCCTACCATAATTGATCTTTGTGCCTCTTCTCCTAGTGTTATTTATCCATTAATGCTTAGTCTTTTCCTAGTATGGTCGTTTTTATACTTTTGTTGTTTTAACTCTGTCTTGTGCTTACATCCCCTTTGCCAAAATATTCTCTTTTTATCTGACCTAATAGAACAACTTTTCTTAAAGTTTAATTGATTTTTTGATTATGCAATAAGCAGCATTTCCTCATAGTCAGTAAGCCTCTCCTCTTCTGTCTCATTAGAAATACACTTCTCAAGAGTTAAAGATCACATCAAATTATTATCACTTTATACCTTACCCCCTTTTAAAATAACCTCCATGGAGACACAGTCCTCATAAGCCAAAGCATCATGCAAAGCCAAATCATTTCATGAACCATTTGTACCCCCCACCCCAAACACACTCCCTCCAATTGTAGGAAAGCATCAAGCCAAGCATATCTCCTTACAGCATTTTCATGTTTATTTATTCTAAGTATATTCTTTTCCTCAGACTCTATAATACTTCAACTATAGTCCTACAGTGCCCCCCAACAAAGTATCAGGTACACTCTCTTCCACTGTTCCTTTAGCACCCCAACCATGGCATTAATACCTTCATTAACTAAAGTATGAATTAAGATAATATCACTTCCTAATCTCTTTATATCCAATCCTTCTAAGTAAATGACCACCCTCTTCCCCTATGGTACTATAAACTTCTGAGAATCTATTATTTGTAAAGTCACTTCTGATTTAATTATGGATAGAGCCTCAAAGCACTCTAAGAACCTGAAGGTCTCTCTTAAAACTTTAACACTGATTGTAAGGCATGGGAGAGAGTCAAACAAGACTATCCAGCATAGAATGACCTCCTTAGAGAAAGTGCCTGAACTCTATGAGCATGGCAGAATTAAATTTGTTCAAAAGAAATGTGAGATACACAATTTTAGAGTAAACTCTCCCAGTGTTCACATGGACAATTTGTGCCTGACCTGTGGTAGAGTATTTTGAGCACCCACTAATCTGATCAATAACAGTCAGCTGCATTGCAATTTTTCTCAAACATGGTGATGTCATTTCGATCTTTTCTATAATGAAGGAAAAGAACTAACCATACCATATTCTCTAAATGCAATCCTTTCAACTATCTTCAACCTTTTGACTATCTTAAGATAAGTACAATTCTCAGATGCAAGTGTTATCTTTTTATAAATTAATTTAATTTACTTATTTATTATTCATATATGAATTCATTAATATTATTTATTATTAATTTATTTATATTTACTTATTAATTAATTTATAATTTAATTTAATATAATTTATAATTATAATTTAGGGGTTTTTGTAATTTAATGTTCTTGACTAATATTTGTTTTTTCCCCTGTCTCTCCATTAACTTTTTTATGCATCCTTTGAGCATATTTGAAGATTGAATTTTTGCTTCAGTTCTGGTCTTTTTTGGTAGGAGATTTTAGAAGTCCTCTATTTCATTGAACATCCATCTTTTCTCCTGACAGAATATGCTGAAATTTGCAGGGTAGCAAATTCCTGGTTTTAATCCAAGTTGTAACACTGAAATATCATATTCCAGTCCCTCAGATTCTTTAATGTTCAAGCTAAGTCCTGTGTAATTCGGATTGTGCTTCCTTTTTATTTAAATTGCTTCTTTTTGCTACTTGCAGTATTTTCTCCTTTATTTGAGAAGTCTGATATTTGGCTATGATAGTCCCTGGAGATTTTATCTTGGGGTCTATTTCTGGAGTTCTGTGTATCTTTCAATGGCTGTTTTGTCTTCTTGTTCTTGCAGAATTGAACAGTTTCCCCTGATAATTTCATGAAAGAGATTTTCCAGGTGCTTTTTTATGTAGATTTTCTGGTGGAATAATACTTTTTAAATTATCTCTCCTAAATCTATTTTCCAGTTCATTTGTTTTTTCCTAAAATATATTTTAAATTGTCTTCATTTTTTCAACCTTTCGACTTTTTTTGATGGAATGTCTCATAGATTCATTTGTTCAATTCTAATTTTTAGGTTTTATTTTTTTCTGTTAGTTATTGTTTCCTTTTCTAGTTGGTTAATTTTACTTTTTGCTGAGCTGCCTTCCCTTTCTACTTGGTCAATTTTTTTTGAAGAGTTACATTTTTTTCTAGTTGGTTATATTCCTTCATGACTCTCATTTCTGTTTTCCATTTTTCTTCTCCCTCTCTTCTTTGGTTTTAAATTCTTTTTTAAGTTCTTTACTGAATTTTTGGATTTAAGTACAACTCATAGGTTCCTTTGAGACTTCTCTTCTAGGTAGTTTGTCATTGTTTTCTTCTTCTGAGATGGCATTTTTATCATCTCTCACTGTATAGTAGCTTTCTATGATTGGCACTCTTAGTTTTTGTTCACTTTGATTGTTTGAGCTCTGATACTGGGGTATAGGGAGTATAGACCCAAGTTTTTGTGCTGTGGCTAGAGTCTCATCTCTGACCAAGGTGTTGCTTAGGCATCACAGGCATTGTCTATGCAGAGGTTTGTTTCCTCCTACATGTCCAGATTCTAACTATGCAATGGTTTGTTCCCAACCCAGTCCAGTCTTTTGCTTCAGTGTTTCCAGCATTTAGACTTTGTCTGTGGTTGGGATCCTCTGTGATGGCTTGCCCTCCTGCTACAGGGACCAGTGTTATTGTCAAGTTCTTGTCAAGTTGTCTCGACCTGGACTACACTGTGGCTAAATGCCTTCCTCTGACTTTTCTGCTGTTCTCTTTAGTTGGACTCTATTTCTTTTTTCCCTAGGAAAAGACAGATACACCATCCTCCATGATGTCTACAGTTGAGAATTAGTTTTGCTCTTTTTTTGGTGCAATCTGTACTTTTTTATGTCTATGTAGAGGTTTCATTGGATGTGGTGTAGGGAAATGCTCTGGAAGCATACTATCTTCGTGCTGCCATTTTGGCTCTGCCCCAGAAGTCTCAATACTTTGCAAACCTGATTGTGGTTCCCTGTTGTTTGAATCATTTTTTATTGCTTTTTTCTTTGAACTGATAAGTTTTGAAAAATGTCTATAATGTTTCTTGACTTTTTTACTTGTCTATTTCTTTGCTGAGGTATTAGCTGGATTCTTTGAATACTTATTTTGCCCTGTGGTTCCAACTTTCCTTGATAATTTCTTGAATAATGCTGTCCAGAGCCTCCTTTTAATTATGCCTTTCTAGTAGTCCAATGATTCTGACGTTGTCTCTTCTGGATCTATTTTTCCAAGTCAGCTGTTTTTCATGAGGTATTTTACATTTTTTTCTGATTTTTTGCATTATTTTGAATTTGTTTGAATAATTATTATTATCTCATAGGGTCATTGTCTTACACTTGCCCCATTCTAACTTTTTTAGGAGTTGTTTTCCTCAATTAGCTCTAGTACCATTTTTTTACCAATTATATTTTTAAAGAGTTGTCTTCTTCATTGATTCCCTATACCTCCTTTTCTATTTGGCCAACTTGAAGTTGTTTTCTTTTACCAAACTGCTGACTCTTTTTTCATAATTACCTTGCATTATTCTAATTTCTTTTCCTGATTTTCCTTCTACCTTTCCCATATGATTGTTAAACTTTCTGAGCTCTTCCATGAGTTCTTTCTGGGCTTGAAACCACTTCCCATTTTTGTTAGGGGCTTTCCAAAGATGTTTTGCCATTATTGTCCTCTTCTTAAATTGTGACTTGATCTTCACTGTCAGCATTGGTCAGAATCTTCATTGGTCAGATTCTTTTTTTGTATTTTTTACTCATCTTTTTTTTTAACTTTTCCCCTTTCTTTTACATTTGATCTCTGCTCTCAGGATGGAAAGGGCACAGTCTCAGACTACTTATACCATGGATTGTAAACCCAGGCTATGTACCTGGTGCTGCACCCTGAGATCCATTAATACCCTCTTGTTTGGTATAGCTCAGATGGGTGGAGTAGGTAGTGACTGGAAATACTAAGGACAGAGAGATCTGGCAGTTTGACTTATGCTGAACTTGGGTCCTAGTGCTGATGTCTTCCATGTGCTGAGGTTCTGGGGTTTCTTGACATTTCCCTAAGTTTAACATTGAAGCAAGTGAAGGCCTGTCTGTTAGAGCCTGCCTGTTTGTTGAGGGTTATGCTGAAACACATTGGGATCTTAGAGTTGGAGTCACCTATTTCCTTGGTTATAATGAGGCATGTGGAAACTCCTAGTCTTGGTATTTGCCTGTTCCACTGCTCTGAGGCTCAAGATATCCTCCTAGTTCTCTGAGGTGGAGCTTGTTTTTGGCATGCTAGAATGCTTCCTATCCTGAATTGTGTTCCCCTTTTTTACCTGAGTGAGACAGATCTTTCCTACTGATATTTCAAATTGGGGGGGGGGGCTAAAGGATCATTCACCCTATTTTTTGCTGATTCTACTATTCCAGGATCAGTTTTGAGTTGCTATTTTATGGTTGTACGTAGGTGAATGTGTGAGAGATAAATAGGAAGTGATTAGTGTGTAGGGGAGATACCGAAATGAAGAGGAATTAGAAAAGGATTTCTGTAGAAGGTGGAATTTTAGGTGGGACTTGGAGGAAGCCAGGGAAATTAGGAGGTGGAAATGAGGAGGGAGAACATGTGAAAGTGCCTGGAGCTAAAAGATGGAGTCTCTTGTTTGCAGATCCATGAATCAAATAAGATGTGGGGAAAGAGGGGTTATAAAGTATAAGAAGACAGGAAAAGTAGGAAGAATTTAGGTCACAAGGGACTTTTTATCATTATTATTTCATTTGGGCAAATTAATTTGGGACTATAGTGGCTCAGTTCATGGAATTTGAAATCAGAAAGACCTGAATTCAGATATTATTTCAGACACTTATTTGTTATGTGACTCTCAGTTAGTCAATTAACTCCATTCAGCTTTAGTTGTAGATTCAGTGGTAGTTTCAAATTATATCAATAATATAGGAATAGCAGCTACTTTCTAGGGTTTTTGTGAGGATCAAATAAATGAATATATATACAAAAGGCTCTGCAAAGTTTGATGCACTATCTAAATGTAAATTATCACTATAATTATTTATATGAAAGCATATCAAGTAAGCCATTGGAGACAGACAAGAGAGTATAGTGGAAAGCTCAGTAGTCAGAGGATTAGAATACTAGCTTTCTGATCATAGATCTCTGATTAACTTACCATGTGACCTTGAATAAGTCATCTTCTCTGGATCTCTTTCTTCCTCTGTAAAATGAAGAGGCTCCACAAATTTATCTCCAAAGTTCTGACTCTTGAAAAAAGTCATTAAAGCATCCTTTGTGAGTCAGCATTCTTCCTGTCAACAAAAGGAAATTTAATGCCTCTGTGGGAGGAAGCAACAGGATGAGGTTTGTCTTTCATCAGCACATATCAGTGAAGTAAAATTATGCTTTATCCAGTATGAAATTTATCTCATGTAGGGTAATAAACAATCAGTTTCTAAGCTAAAAGGAGAATTTCAACAAACTGTTTCAAAGAAAGCTTTACTATTTCTGTGGGGGTTTAAATTTTACTAAGCATTTTGCTCCATAATAAAAATATCATTATCCTCATTTAATATGAACAAATTGAGACTAAGTATAAAATAATGAGTTATCTAGGGTAAAATAGAGAGGAAGTGTCAGAGATGGAATGTGAATTGTTATCTCCTATATCCAAATGAAATAAAGGATATTCCTACTGCATCATATTGCCTCTGATGAGAGTATTTTCTCATATACAAGGAGCACACTAGGAAGAGTTTTGATAGTGGAGAGGAAGTGGTGAGTGTGGGGTGGTGAGCCTTGCTTGAATCTCATCCTCACTCTCATTGTAATTGGATCAAAGAGAGAAGAATAAGCATACACACACACACACACACACACACACACACACACACACTCAGTTGGGTATAGAAATCTATCTGATCCAGTAAGGAAATAGAAGAGGAAGGAGGTAAGAGATATGAGGGAATGAGGTATAAAAAAGAGAGTGGATTAAGCAAGGAAATGATCATAAACAAAATATACTTTTCAGGAGAGACAGGATAAAAACAGAGAAAGATAAAGAAATGAAAATAGCTTAGAAGGAAATATTCAGTTATTATTCATAATTGTGCATGTGAATGGCATGAGCTTACTCATAAAATGGAAGTAGATAACAGAATGGATTAGAAACCACAATCCAACAACATATTGTTTACGAGATATTTAAAACAGAAAAACATACAGTTAAAATAAAAGACAAAGACAAAATTTATTCTGCTTTAGTTAAAGTAAAAAATAGGGGTAACAATGATGATCTCAGGCAAAGAAAAAACAAAAAGATAATTAAGTAGATAATCATGGAAGCTACATTTTGCTAAATGGTACCCTAGACAATAAAATATTTAATCATTTTATAATAAGTTTCTTTAATAAAGACTTCATTTCTCAAATATATGGAACTGAATCAAATTTGCAAAAATAAGTCATTCCACAATTAATAAATTGACAGAAAGATGAATAGAGAATTTTTCGAAGAAATCAAAGCTATCTATTGTCATATGAAAGAATTTTCTAAATCACTATTGATTAGAAAAATGAAAATTAAAACAACTCTGAGGTAGCATTTTACAACTATTAGAAATTAAAAATACTAGGGAGTATGGAGGGGGAAATGACACATTAATAAACTGCCAGAGAAATTGCAAACTGGTCCAAACAATTTGGAAAATAATTTGTAACTGTACCCAAAGGGTTATAAAACTAAGCATATCCTTTGTTTCAGAAAACCATTACAGAAGGTCAAAGAAAAAGGAAAAGTACCTGTATGTACTAAAATATTTATAGCAGTTATTTCTGTCATAGCAAAGAATTGGAATTTGAGGGGAAACTTATCGCTTTGGGAATGACTGAATGAGTTGTGACATGATTATGATGGAATATTGTTGTGCCTTAAGTAACGAGGAAGGGTATGGTTTTAGAAAAACCTGGAAAGACTTACATGAACCTAAGCAAAGTGAAATGAGCAGAACCAGGAGAATACTTCAAATCCACAATAGCAGCAATGTTTAATCTTGCTGAATTATGAAAGACTTGACTACTTTGATCAATATAAAAATCCAAGACAACTTCAAAGAACCTGTGGTAAAAAATGATATTTACTCGTCAGAGAGAGAACAGATATATTCTAAGTGCAAATTGAAGTATAATTTTCTTTTATGGTTAATATAGAAATCTGTTTTGTGTGATTTCACATCTCAAATTGATCTCATTTGCTTGCCTTCTCAAGGAGAGAGTTGAGAGAGGGAGAGAATTTGGAACTTGAAATTTAGAAAAAAAGAATCTTAATAATAAAATTATTTTAAAAATAAAATAAAATGCTTATCTTAGAGTAAAAATCTGAGTTTAAATTGTACCTTCAAAAAAGTAGATTTAAATGAAAAAATGAATTAAGGAGTTACTGTAAGATTGATTTAAGTATCCTTGATCACTCAGTTAACAAACACTTAAAAAACTTTACTTTGAGCAATCAATTGAGGATTTTGCTATTGTTTGTTGTTCATTTTTGGAGACCAATGACATCATGAATGAGTGATAAACTGACTTGTGTGTGTATTGGATTTAACTGAGGCCAAATTGTGCAACTCATCAACCTTATTCTCTCTTCCAAAATCACTGATTTTTAGTGGCAAGACAAAAATAAGGAGTTCTGGTGATAACCTGGAAGAGGGTGATCTCTGTGACTTTGATTAATGTCTTATCAAGCTTTAAATTCAGTTGCTTTTATGGTGGTTGAAACAAATTGTTCTTGGGGTCTGCCCATTCTGCCAGGAAAAATCTTTACATTTAGGATAGTCCCTTCAAGGTCTGTAGAGCTCAGAGAGTTTCTTGCTATTTTAAATACAAATACAATGGAAGTATTGGCAAACAATAAAATTTGCAAAACAAAAAAGGAAAAGGCTTCAGATTCAAAGAAATCATGAAGACTCACATCAGACCTGAAAATTATTTTCTAAGCAAAGCATATCATGTCGCACTCACCTCAGCGTGGAATGTCCCACACTAACACTCTCAGGTGTTATATACCTTCATATACCATGGGTTCACACAGGGAATGACACTCTGAAAAAAATACAAAGATCTTTTTAGTTCAAAGTGGACTCATTAGAGAGTATGAACATCCCTTTGCAGGACAGCTTGGTCACCTGATCTTTTATACCAACAACAGATAACATTTATATAAAATTTTGTGACTAAAAATTCATCCAGTCCTGAGTGGAAGGGAGTACACATTTCCTTATATTTATCTTTTGTGTATATATGTGTGTTTATGTGTATATGTGGTCTGAAATCTGTGATTTAATTGATTTGAGGGACTCCAAGTATTGCACTTCCCTCATCTTTTGACATAGATCCACAAATCATCTGCAATTTTGAGTATTATACAGTTGACTGGTGAAGGTAAGAGAACAAATGAGTCATTTTCTTTGGGCAGCTTGGTGTCAGACTTATGACTCAGGGCCCAGGTTTTCTCTTACCTTTTCACTGTTTGCTCTAGGGGCATTAATCAAATCAATGCTACCATTGATCCTGGGAATGGCACACAAATCAACTACTTTTAACTCAATCACCATCCCTGGGACTTCCCAAAACCAAACTCCCTCATGTGAGTTTCTTTTCCCTCTACTCAAAGACAAATTACTTTAGTGCAAGAACTGGCTTGCTTTTCTATTTGTATCTTCAGTGCTTAGCACTGAATAAATAACTTAATCCATATTTTCCATCCATTCATTCAAGCTTGTATTCTTTACTTCATTCTAACCATCATGTTGCCTCTCATTACTATTTTGCAGATGTGGAAATAGTTTCAAAGAGAATTGATATGCTAAAGATCTTATGGCTAGTAACTAGTAAATTTAGGGTTTAAGCCCAAATCTGCTGGCCTTAAGAATAGTATTTTTGTAATGTATGGTAACACCTTCTATTATGTCACTGCTAACCTCTAGTAAGGTTAAGGCCTATCATTCAAAGGTTATTCATTATTGTTGATCTGAGAGACAGAGAATTAAGGGACTGAGGGAGGCTAGGAGTCAGAAGACTGATAGTTTTGACAAAATCATCTAGTCACCATTTAAAAACCACAAACTGGGGAGAACTCATGAGGCAGCCTATTTGACTTTGGAACTTCTCTATTTATTAAGAAGTTTTTCTTACATTGAGCCACATTATTTTTCTTTTGTATCTTCTGCTCTTTGTACCAAGTCCTGTTTTGGGGGGCTAAGTAGAATAAATCTAATGTCTGTTCTATATGACAGTCCTGAGTGTATTTGGAGATGGTTCTCATACACTTGCTAAGTATTTTATTTTCCACCCTGAAACCCATCTCATACACCTGCCTTCTTCCTTAATTGAGTCTTTGTGAACCATGGTCTAACATTCTTCACTACTCTGGTTGTCCTGTTTTAGTTACTTTTCATGTCCAAGTTGTCCTTCCCAAAATGTGGTATGCAACACAATATAATTCAGATTTTGTCTGGTCAATGAAGGATATGGTATAATCTTGATCTCTCTTATTTATACACCATGATCTTTTCCAGGCCATTTAGAATATCATCTTTTGTTGGCTGCCATGGCACACTCGACTCAAATTTGGAGTTCAAAGCAACTTCCATACATTTTTTTTCATGGGAATTATTTGTCTAATCACAACTCCTACAATTTTTGTCTCCAAATGTAGCATTTTACATTTATCTTCATTATGTCATTAAATTCAATTTAGTCCATCATTCTAGTCTGTCAAAATGTTTTCAGATCCTGACTGTCATTCAACATGTTAGTTCTGCCTCTATTAATGCAATCTAAGATGGTGGTATTTTATACTGCCTTTTCACACTGTTGACTCATATTGAGTTGTTAGCTATCCTTGTATATCCTCTACTTGAAGCCTCCTCCAATGCCTCACAATGGTGTGAAGGTGGCCCAAAATTCTCAAAGGCTGTGCCATTGAAGGGTGAGTTCTGTTAGGATGTATCCAGCTGGAAGAGCTTTCACTACAGTCCTAGTGACAGATTCAGTTTCTGTCCTTCAAGGATCAGTCTTGGTAAAGTGTGATGATATTTATCAGCAAAGGCTTATTTATGAGATGTTGAATCCTTTTGGGCATAGCAACTTATGAAGAATTATTTTTGAAAGTAGAGAGAGTATCCTCACTGATGAATACACATACATATACCTATATCTTTTCTTACACATCTACATTTTATGTGGTTATACATGCATATAAATCCATCCATCCATCCATCTCTCCATCTCTCCTACTATCAATCCATCTTTCCATCTATCTATCTATCTATCTATCTATCTATCTATCTATCTATCTATGTATCTATGTATCTATGTACCTATCTAATCCATCTACCTGCCACCAGCATGGCATAGTAGATCTAATCTTGAAGTCAGGGTGGCTTATATGTAAGTTCTGCCCTGATATATACTGTCTGTGTGACTTGAGCACATCACTGAATCCTTCAATGTTCTAGGTAATTATCTAAAACTATAAATCACAGAGATGATTCTTTGACAAATGAAGTTTCCTCTATCAATGACATCACAGGTCCAGTATATGTATACACATAGAAATACATATACGCACATATACATGTAGACTCATATCTATATACAAACATACCATCCACACTCAGGAATGGACAAGTTTGATAGGCTTTCTCTCTAACTCTATATCTGAGATTAAAACATTCATCACCTTTTAACATTTCTTTTGGAAATGATCAGGTCAAACTCTTTTGAATTATCCTCTGTTTCTGCTAAAAAATTAAAATAATTTTTTCAGCATTGTTTGAAGACCTGGTATTACCAGCAATATGCAACTCAAAAACATGGTAGAACATAAGCGGATGAGTCTATGTATGATTATATGGTACCAAAGAGTGTTGGAAAACAAACTAGGGGTATCAGAATCTTCAAGTTGACAGTGATACTTGAGATAGACCAGAAAGGAAGCCAAGAGGCACCATGAGGAAGCATACCTGAGGCCTAAGCAATTGCTTGTGTTACCCCAATCAATAGTTGAGCAATCATAAACCAAGATTCAGGTAGAATTGCTCCCAGCCTTTTTTATAGGGCTGAAATATGGGGTTTGAAATGAGCAGGAATTTTGGCATGGAATGTCAGTACTATATTGGAGATTAGATATGGAGCCTGAACAGTTGGTTCTTTGATTCAATGCACCTTTCCAACACTTTGTTCTTTTTATGGCAGCTGATGAAATTCATTTACTCTATCCTTGGTTGACATTCTTGGTTTAGAGTGTCCATTTTGAACTTGACCTTACTAATAAGAAGTTTGGCACCCTCCCCTTCTACTCCCAGACCTTTAACTATAATGGGGACACTGACTATTTCAAAATGATTGCTCTATTTCAGGATGCCTAGGTTTAAATGGAAATGTCTCCTCTCCTTCTTGAGCAAGTTATTTATTCCCATATTCCATAAATATTTCAAGCTCCACAAGTACAAAATGACTTCTTATAGTTTATGCACACACACACACACACACACACACACACACACACACACACACACGCACAGACTTTTACATTGCCCAATAGCATCCTTAAGCACCTTAACATTGGTTCATTGCCCTTTCATCTAGAGGGAACATCTACACTATTGTGTACTAACCCACATTTAATTAACGTAATAAGGTCTAGATTTGAAAAATGAAACACTGTCTTTTTTCTTGACTTATCAGAAAATAGAAAACAGTATGGGATCTAGGGGCAGGAGATTTGGATTCAATCCCTGTCCTAACAAGTTTGGGTTTCAGACTTTGGGTAAATGACTTTGAATTTCAGGATCATAACTCTAGAAGTAGAAGAAGCTTGACATCAGGAAAATCTAATTTCAAATCCTCCTTCACACTTATTAGCTATGTGACTAGACAGATTGCTGAAAATCTTTCAATCTTAATTTCTTCTTATGTAAAGTGGAGGTCATTAGAGCACCTTTCAGGTTCAATGTGAGGATCATAGGAGATAATATTTATAAATCACTTTACAAACCTTAAAGTGCTTTTACATGTTTTAGCTAATAGTATTTCATTCAGTGACATTGTGAGCCATGTCCACAGAATCAGAAAGCCTAATCTGGAATTTCACCTTTGAAATTTCTTGAGGTGAACTTTATGATTTTCCCATCTGTAAAAGGATGATGCTAATAGATATGAGAATATAGGTTCTCAATGATCTTCCCCATTAAGAAGGGTTATTGTGAACAGAGCAATATATGTGGGATATATATGGACATTCATTATGTTTTTAGAAAGATTTTATTTATCTTGAGTTTTACAATTTTCCCCCTATTCTTACTTCCCTCCCCCCACCCACCAGAGAAGGCATTCAATTAGTCTTTACATTGTTTCCATGGTATACATTGATCTCAGTTGAATTTGATGAGAGAGAAATCATATCCTTAAGGAAGAAAAATA
This sequence comes from Macrotis lagotis, assembly GCF_037893015.1. Lineage (NCBI taxonomy): Eukaryota > Metazoa > Chordata > Mammalia > Peramelemorphia > Peramelidae > Macrotis > Macrotis lagotis. The sequence goes on from NC_133658.1 coordinate 367,615,366, forward strand.
AAGTATAAGAGATAGCAAAATTACATAATAAGATAACTTTTTTTTTCTAAATTGAAGATAATAATCTTTGGTCTTTGTTCATACTCCACAATTCTTTCTCTGGATTCAGATTATATTCTCCACTGCAGATAGTTCAAAATTGTCCCTGGTTGTTGCACTGATGGAATGAGCAAATTCATCAAGGTTGATCATCACCCCTATGTTGCTGTTAGGATGTACAATGTTTTTCTGGTTCTGTTCATCTCGCTCAGCAGTAGTTCATGAAAATCCTTCCAGGCTTCCCTGAATTCCCATCCCTCCTGGTTTCTGATAAAACAATAGTGTTCCATGACATACATATGCCACAGTTTGTTAAGCCATCCCCCAATTGAAAGACATTTACTTAATTTCCAATTCTTTGCCACCACATACAGGGCTGTTGGCATTCATTTTTTTTACCATTTTTGAATGATCCCTTCATTTTTCTTCTTTAGTTTACTAAAATAATTGCATATTTCAATGACATACCTAAAACACATTTTAAAGATAAACATGTAAAAAACAGTCTGGGAGCTATATTTGGGTAATTATATTTACATACTGAGTCTAGAGAATGAAATCCTAGACTCCATGCCATATAGGACCAGTTAAAAAATAAGGATGTTTATTTTGGAAAAACTTATTCTTTTGAAATTTTTTTCTTTTTTTTTCTCTTTTCCAAAGATTTAATGAGTATTCATGCGGAAAAGAATTAGACTTGTCCTGCTTGGACTCATGGGATTGACTAGAACAAAGTTGCAGAGTTTCAAAATAAGGAAATTTTACATTTCAAATTGTTTGAAAGTGAAATGAATTACTTTAGGAAGCAGCATGTTCTCTGTCCTCAGATATTTTAAAATGAAGTTGGTTAACCACTACAGAAAGTATTTTTGTTTATATCTGGGTTAGATTGGCATCCTTTCTTGTATGAGTCTTTAATTCTAGGAATAATGCATTAATATCACAACTTCATGTTGGAACATATTCACAATTCAATTCAAATGAGCCTAGATTTTAGTCTATCACTAAAGTTTTACAGGTGAAGAAACTGAGGACTGAAGGAATTAGGGTATTTGCTCAGTTATATGATTAGTGAATGACAGAGTAAGTGACTGACTTCAAATTTAGCTTTTATCTTGCTGCAGACTACATTCATTCATGCATATATGTAACATATATAAAAATGAAACAAATTTCAGTAAAAATAAAAAGACAATAAAATCTTTCCATTTCTGAGCCATTGTCTCAGAGGTTACCATGCCATAAATAGGTGAGAACACTCAAATAGAGACACATGATCAATTATTTGGACAGTGAGTATACTATTGAACATGGAATCAATAATACTTGTACTGTGTTCCTTAGGCAAGTCTCTTAACATCTTGGGCAACTCACTTTCCTCATCTGTAAAATGGGACTAATGATGGCATCTATCTCTTAGGTTTGCTATGAGGATTAAATAAGATAATATTTGTAGAGAGCTTGGCAAATCTTAAAGCACTGAAGAATTTATCTAGGTGGTACAGTGGATATAATGCTGGGCCTGAAGGTAAGAAGACTCCTCATCCTGAGTTTAAAGCTGGCTTCAAACACTTGTATCTGTTTGACCTGAAAAAGTCACTTAATCCTGCTTATCTCAGTTTTCTCATGTGTAAAATGAATTGGAGAAGGAAATAGCAAACCATCCCATTATCTTTGCCAAGAAAACCTCAAGTGGTGTCATAAAGAGTCAGACAAAATTGAAATGATTGAACAATAACAAGATGATATGCCCAGAGATAACATATGGAAGGCATTCACATGCAACTAACATTTAAAGTGCCATTGAATGACTGTTGATATCATATTGCTATTTCTGTTGGGCATCTTATCTCTGTTCTCCACCGTGAACATCACTCTTGCAGCCAGCTTCATCTTCTCAGAGCCCACTGTTGGTCATTTCTAGAATGCAATAGCTAAAGAGGTTTTCCCTGCCAAGTAGAAATTTGACCCTATCTATAGTCTATGAGCTACCACATTCTGAAAAGGGGTTATAGAACAAAAGCCAAGCAGAATCAAAAAATATTAGAGTCAGGGTTTGACACCAATTTTCAATTCCAAGGTGACTTTTTTTCTTCTTGAAATATATTTGACTTTCTCATGACCACATGTTTAAAAGTCTGCCCTTTCCCACTTCCCAAATTGGAGTTGTAAAAATTCTTGTAATTAACATAATTAATAAAACTTTCCACAAGAGTATTAGAATAGAATGCACATCTTGTCAATATAAATGAGTAATTCAATTGTCATTAAGCATAGTCTGAACTGAACATACTGTTCCTTTGCATTGTTGGAATCCTTTACATTATTCAAACTAGGTCTTCACAGCCTTTAATGAGGGAAAAACTAGTAATTATCTCATGAATTTTGAACTGTGAAACCAAGAAGTTTCATAGATCAAAGTTTCTCATGGCTTCCCTGTAGCAATTATATATAAATGTAGCCTGCCAAAAGTTCTTTGGAGTCTGTTATAGATATTCAAAATTTCTCAGAAAAATAAAGTGGATGAAGTGGTGAAAAGTATTATGGATTTGGAGTCAGTAAATTTGGATTCAAAGCTAGGTTTTACTATGTATCATCTGAATGACTTTGAGCACATCATTTTGGGGAGCTTAGTTTCTTAATCTGTAAAATGAGAGTTTAATTAAATGGTCATCAAAGTTACTTCTACTTTTAAATTGCAAGTTTTAGGACCAATATAGGCCATTCCAGAACTTCCTACTTTCTTTAAACTTATCTAATATTTACATATTGTTTATTTGGCTTTGGGCAAATTATTGTCCTTCTCTGGGTCTCAGTTTCCCCATATGAATAATGATTTTGTTATCTCTAAGGTACAGCAAATAAAGCACAGAGTCTGAAGTTAGGAAGACCCATTTTCCTGAGTTCAAATTTAACCTCAGATACTAGCTGTGTGACCACCCTGGTCAAGTTATTTTACCTTATTTACCTCAATTTTCTCATCTGTAAAATGAGTTGGAAATGGCAAACCTCTCCAGTATCTTTGCCAAGATGTGGTCAAATGAAGTCACAATGAGTCAGCCATGGATGAATAATTGAACAACAAAAAGTTCTCTTCTAATCACTAGAATCTTTAAACAAATAATATGCCAGAATAAGGACAGGGATTTGCTTGAACTCACCCAAATATCTCCACATATGCTTAAATAATGGCTTCAAACAAATTCTAGAACAACAGAACCCACAAAAAAAGATGGAATGAACCCATTTCTAGACAAAGACAAGTTATATAGTTGGCAGTAAAGGTCAAACTGCATTGGAGTAAGAAGGAAGCACAGTCCAGAGCAGGTTTTGCCAGTGCAGACCTGATCTCAGCAATTCAGTGACAGGCCTTGGGGAAACTGAATTAATGGTATCAGTGGTGTTTTTCAGATCTCTAAGCCCACAGATGTGAAAGCACACTTTGAAGGTTGACTCGAAAAGTCTTTTGTTCCTGGACTGCAGCACAGTCCAGCACAGGCTATACTAGCACAGACACAGCCTTAGCAAAATATGAGTAGGCCTTGAGAGCCACTGAATCAGTATTGGGCAGTAGCAGCTACTTTGAGAGATTTCAGACTACAGAAAGAAAAGGGGTTAAAAACTGATCAAGAGGAGACTATATGGGTCTTTTTGCTAGAACTGAGGTAGGACTCTGTTGATTTGCCCATACTCAGATGTGAATCACTGACCACGTTCACAGTCCCAGGGAGAGGAGGCCAAAGCTAGCTGCCTCAGAAAAGAAAGGACTCTCTTTACACTTCAGTGTGGAAAAGAATGTTTGTGGACACAGGATAGGAGAGCGGTAACACCTCTCCTTAGATTATGCCACCTTGAAAGGATAAAAACTTACAAGACCCCAGAAGTATCTCTGAAAATACTGCAAAGAATCTCAGAAACTTGGTACAGTGAACATTCCACCCTGGAAGAGCCCTACTTCAAAAAAGAGTTAAAAGCCAAATAAGTCAACAGCTTGGTAAAGGAGACACCAAAAAATTTGGGGGGGATTTTTTCAAGGTAATGGGGTTAAGAGACTTGCCAAAGGTCACACAGCTAGTCTATTATTAAGTCATATTTGAACTTAGGTCCTCCTGACTCCAGGGCTGATACTCTCTATTCACTGCACCACCTAGCCGACCCTGAAAAAAATTTCTGAAGAAAATAGGACCTTTTAAAACAGACTACTTCAAATGGGAAAAGAAATATAATAAGTCATGTGGAGAAGAATTGATCAAATAAATAAAAGTGGTATGAAGACTCACAGAAGGAAAAAAAAACTCCTTAAAATATAGAGTTGGACAAAAGAAAAAGGAGGTATAAAAACTTACTGAAGAAAATAATACTTTAAAAATTATACTTGAGCAAATGGAAGCCAATGACTGAATGAGAAATCAAGAAACAATAAAACAAAACTAAAAGAATAAAAAACTAGTAGGCAATGTGAAATATCTCACTGGAAAAATAACTGATATGGAAAAATAGATCCAAGAGAGGAGAGATAATTTAAAAATTATTGGACTATCTGAAAGTCATGAAAGAGCCTAGATATCATCTCTCAAGAAATTATCAAGGAAAACTGCCTTGATATTCTAGAAGCAGAGGACAAAATAGAATTTGAGAAATCTACTGTTCACCTCCTGAAAGAGATTCTATAATCAAACATCCTAGGATTAGTATAACAAAATTCCAGAGATCCCATGTCAAGGAGAAAATATTGCAAATAGCCAGAAAGAAACAATATAAGTAGCATGAAAGCACAGTCAGGATAACACAAGATCTTAGGGCTTGGAATATTCTGGATAGGCAATAGGCTAGGGATATTCTGGAAGGCAAAAGAGCTTGAATTATAACCAAGAATCAACTACCCCACAGAACTGAGTATTCTCTTTCAGGAAAAGAAATGAATATTCAGGGGTGGCTAGGTGACTCAGTGGGATGCTATTTAAATGTTGGTAGAATTGTGAAATGACCCCACCATTTTGGAGTTATTTTTGTAAGGGCAGAGAATTGAAAATTGAAGGGATGCTCATCAATTGAGCAGAGAGTGGCTGAACAAGTTATGTTATATACATGTTATGGAGGACAGTTGTTCTACAGGAAATCATGAAGGGTTGGATATTAGAGAAGCATGGAAAGAATTAACAAAACTAATGTTGAGCAAAGGGAGCAGAAGCAAGAGAACATTGTACCCAATATCAACAATATTATAAGCTGATCTACTATGATGAATGTAGCTCCTCTCAGTAGTTCAGAGATCTAGGAAAACTGAGAGATTTGTTTTGGACAAGGTTATCCACATGGGGGGGGCATGGGGGGCAGGGGAGACATAGTATTTGTATGTTAATGCTTTTTAAACTTCTCTTCTGTTTTTCCTTCCTATCCCATGGTTTTCTTTCTTTTTCTTTACTCCTAATTCTTCATACACAAAATGACTAATATGTAAGCATAAACACAAAAATAGTCACATACAACTTTTACCAGAATGTTTTATGTTTTGGGAGGGAAAAAGGAAGGAAGGTAGGAAAATATATAACTTAAATATGCAAGTAGATAAATGGTGCAAAAAGTTTTGTAACATCAATTTAGAAAAATAAAATGAAATAGTAATTACAAATTTTAAAAAATGACTAACCAGTTTCTAGTATGGCTAAACCCAAGAAAACTCATAAGATCTGGAAGAAGGGTCTGCTGTTTGGGAATGAGAGGGGAGCATAGAGCAGTGAAAACTATATTGAAGGAATATGCCCCAATTTTCCAGGATCAGGAAGTCAGGGAACTTGGTTAGTGGTAGCAGTGGTAATTTCCATACCTCTCAGCCCAGGAATTATCAAGGACAATTTGGAAGATCAGCAAGAAAAATCTGTCATACCATGATGAGATTGGAGCACAGTCCAGTGCAGGTCTCAGTAGTGAAACTCTGATCCAAGCAGAACAGAAGCAGGCCTTGGGAGCTATTGAATCCACAGTGGTACCTGCTTCCAAAATTCTCAGTCCATGGGCAGTAAGGGGGTCAGAAGGGAATTGCATGGGTCTCTTTGCTGGAACTGAGACAAAACTCTGCTGTGTTTACCATACTCACATCTGGGTTACAGTCTGGGGCCCCAGTCCCACAAAGAGGAGCTGAAGTACGACACAGCTTACTGCCACAGTGGAGCAGTAATAGTCCTCACAGTTCCAGGGCAGAAAGCAGTGCTTGTAGTCACTCATAGAACAGAATATAGGCAAAGAAATTAGATATAACCTCTCGTAAGACTTTGAAGGAATTGAAAACTTGCAGATAACTAGAAATAGCTCTGAAAATAGCTGCAGAATACTCATATGCTTGGAACAATGTGTCCTCCAACTTGTAAGCAGAGGCCCACCTTAATAAAGAGTTGAAATCAAGTCATAGACTCGAGAAATGAACAAGCAACATAAGAAAAAATATCCAACTCTAGATAATTACTATGGCCATGGGGAAGATCAAATGAAAGCCTCTAAGAAAAATATGAATTGGGCTCAGACTATGCAAAAGCTCAAAAACGATTCTGAAAATCATTTAAAGTAGGTAGAGGAAAAATGCGGAAGAGAAATGAGAGTGATGAGGGAAAATATGAAAATTGAGTTAGCAACTTGATGAAGGAGATACAAAAATATACTGAAGAAAATAGCATCTTAAAAGACTGGGTCAAAATGGAAATAAGGTCCAAAAAGCCAGTGAGATGAAAAATATCTTAAAAGCAGAATTGACCAAATAGAAAAGGAGATACAAAGTTCACCAAAGAAATTAATTCCTTAAACTATAGAATGAAGCAAATGGAACTTAATGATGTAGTGAGAAATCAAGAAACAAAAAAATGGAAAACTAGAAGAAAATGCAAAATATCTCATTGGAAAAACAACTGACCTAGAAAACTGATCCAGAGGGTATAATAAAAATTATTGGACTACCAAAAACCATTATCAAAGAAAAGAGTCTAGGCATAATTTTTCAATGAATTATCAAGGAAAAATGCCCTGATATTCTAGAAACAGAGGGTAAAATACAAATTGAAAGAATCTACCCATCACCTCCTGAAAGAGATCCCTGAAATGAAAACTGTCAGGAATATTATAGTCAAATTTCAGATCTCTCAAGTCAAGTCAAGGAGAAAATATCACAAACAACAGAAAGAAATAATTCAGATATCATGAAGCAATAGTAAGGATAATCCAAGATTTTCAGTTTCTATAATAAGGGATCATAGGACTTGGACTATAATACTCTGGAAGGCAAATGAGCTACCAAGAATCATCTACCCAGCAAAACTGAACATACTCTTTCAGGGGAAAAGATATGTATTCAGTGAAATACGAACTTTCAAACTTTCCTGATGAAATGATCAGAGAAAAATAGAAATTTTATATTCAAATACAAGAGAAGCATTAAAAGGAAAACAGGAAAGGAAAATAAAAAGAGACTTAATGATATTGAACTGCTTATACTCCTCCATGAAAAGATAATGATAACTCATATGAACTTTATCGTTTATTAGGGAAGTTAGAAGGAACATATATAGACAAGGCACAGGTGGGAACTGAGTTTGAAGGAATAATATAATTAAAAATATGGAGTTAAGGGCTGAGAGAAGAATGTTCTGGGAGATAGGGAAAGGGCCAGGTAGAATGGGGTAAGTTATTTTACATAAAAGAAGTAAGAAAAAGCTTTTGCATTGGAGTAGAAAAGGTGGGAAGTGAGAGGGAGGAAGTGAAGCTTACTGTCATTGGAAATGGCTCAGAGGGGGAATAGCATAAACACTTAATTGGGTATAGAAATCTATTTTTATCCTCAAGGAAAATAGGAGAAGAAAGGAATGGGAGAAAGAGGGTAGTGGGGGGAGGTACATGATATAAGGAAGGGGAGATTGTGGGAGGGAGAATTGAGACGCAAAACACTTTAATTTTTTTTATTTTTACAGGACACTGGGGTTAAGTGACTTGCACAAGGTCACAGAGCTAAGCAAGTTTTGAGTACCTGAGGCAGAATTTGAACTTGGATTCTACTGATGCCAGGACTCCAGTGCTGTATTTGCTGTTCCACCTAGTTGCCCCATTAAACATTTTATAGTAGGTAATATATAAAACAAAAGAGAGAATATAATAAATGTGGATGGAGTAATAGCCTGAAGGGAATTACAGCAAGCAATAACAGGTGTGGTGAAAAATATTGAATTTGAGACTTCATTTCTCAAATAAAAGAGAAATTAGTTGAATTCATAAAAAAATAGAAGTCATTCCTCAATTGATAAGGGATCAAAAGATATGAACAGTTTTCAGATGAAGTCCTCAATGCTATCTAATTAGCTCATATTTTTTAGGGTTATTTTTAGAAAGATTTTATTTATTTTGAGTTTTACAATTTTCCCCCAATTCTTGCTTCCCTCTGCCCAGTGCCTACAGAAGGCATTCTGTTAGTCTTTGGTCTTTGTTCAAAGTTCAGGATTCTTTCTCTGGATACAGATGATATTTTCCATCACAGATACCCCAAAATTGTCCCTCTTGTTGCACTGAGGGAGTGAGCAAGTCCATCAAAGTTGATCATCACCCCCATGTTGTCTTAAGGTGTACAATGTTTATCTGGTTCTGCTCATCTGACTCAGCATCAGTTCATGGAAATCATTTCAGCTTCCTTAAATTCCCTGAGTTCCCTGGTTTCTAATAGAACAATAGTGTTCCATGACATAAATATACCACAGTTTGTTAAACCTATAACAAATTGATGGACTTTCCCTCAGTTTCCATTTCTTTGTCACCACAAACAGAGCTGCTATGAACATGTTTGTACAGGTGATGTTTTATCCTTTTTTCATATCTCTTCAGGGTATAGACCCAGTAGTGGTATTGCTGGATCAAAGGGTATGCACATTTTTGTTGCCTTTGGGCATAATCCCAAATTGCACTCCAGAAAGGTTGGATGAGTTCATAGCTCCACCAGCAATGGATTAGTGACCCAGATTTCCAACATCCCTTCCAACATTCATCATTGCCCTTTCTAGTCATATTGACCAGTCTGAGAGGTGTGAGGTGATACCTCAGAGATGTTTTAATTTGCGTTTCTCTAATAATTAGTGATTTAGAGGAATTTTTCGTATGTTTATAGATTGCTTTGATTTACTCATCTATTAATTGTCTTTGCATATCCTTTGACCATTGGTCTAGTGGGGAATGGCTTGTCTTTTTTAAAAAATTTGATTCAGCTCTCTGTATATTTTAGAGAAGAGAGCTGAATCAAATTTATAAAGATTACAAAAGCAAACTGGATAATTTTGATTACATTAAATTAAAAAGCTTTTGCACAGACAAGACCACTGTAACTAAGATCAAAAGAAATGTAGTAAATTAGGATAATTTTGATTACATTAAATTAAAAAGCTTTTGCACAGACAAGACCCCCCTATCTTAGTTACAGTGGTCTTGTCTGTGCAAAAGCTTTTTAATTTAATGTAATCAAAATTATCCAGTTTGCTTTTGTAATCTTTATAAAAATCTTATTTTATTGATATATTTTGTTTTTCTTTTGATTTCAAAATTATATTTATTTTTATTTTTGTACAAATGATGTTTTTTTATACATTACTAAAATATTCTTTTTTAAGAGTAAACATAATACCCTCTCCCCCAAAAAATATATACCCTCATGAGCAATAAAATAACGAGAAAAAATTAAAATTAAAATTAAAATTAAAAAAATAATAATAATAGGGGCAGCCAGGTAGCACAGCGGACGGAGCACCGGCCCTGTAGTCAGGAGCATCTGAGAGCAAATACGGCCCCAGACACCCAACAATCACCCAGTTGTGTGAACCTGAGCAAGCCACCTCAACCCCACTGCCCTGCAAAAACCCAAAATTAATAATAATAATAACAATAATAATGATAATGATAATAGGGGCGGTTAGGTGGCACAGTGGACAGAGCAGTGACTTTGGAGCCAGGAGCACCTGGGTACAAATCTGGCCTCAGACAACCAACAATCACCTATCTGTGAGGACCTGGACAAGCCACCCAACCCCACTTACCCCACAACCCCCCCCCCCAATAACAATAATAAAAAATGAGCTTCAGTCTGTGTTCTAACACCACCAGCTCTGTCGCAGGTGGAACACATTCTTTATGATAAGTCCATCACAAAAGCTACTTCCATATTTTTCTACTGTTGCCATTGCTGATCGCAACTCCCTCCATTTGTACTTCCCCACTACCATATATTTTCTCTCTCCTTTCACTCTGTTCCTCTTCTTAAATGTGCTGAAGGGTAGCTGAGTGGCATAGCAGACTGATCACCAGTCCTGGGGCCAAGAGACCCCAAGCCCATATAACCCCCCAAAGGCCCAGCAACCATCAGGCCCTGTGATCCCAGACAGGCCATCCAATCCCAGCCCCTTGCAAGAAGTAAAAAAGAAAATGTGTTATATCTGACTACTCTCCCACAGGGTCTTCCCTCTCCTCCATCATTAACATACTCCCCACTTCCTCTTGTTCCCCTTCTCTCCTTATTCTAGATGTCTATACCCTATTGAGTATATATGCTGTTTCCCCTCTGAGCCACCTCTGATGAGAGTGAAGGTTCCTCATTCCCCCTTGCCTTCCCCCTTCCATATCATTGCAATAGCTCATTGTAATAAAAAAATCTTGTTAAATGAAATATTTTAGCCTATTCCACCTTTCTTTTCTTTTACTCCCATTACATTTCCCTTTTAACTATTGACTCCATTTTTACAATATATTATATCTTCAAATTCAGCTCTCTTCTGTGATTCACCTATAAAAGTTCCTTCTACCTGCTCTATTAAATGAGAAGATTCTTATGAGTATTATCAGTATCATTTTTCAATGCAGGAATATATGAAGTCCATCATCATTAAGATCATTATAATTTACCCTTCTCCTCCAACTCTCTATGCTTCACCTGAGTCCTGCACTTGAAAATCAAACTTTCTGTTCAGCTCTGGTTGTTTCAATAGGAACATTTGAAATTCCCCTGGTTCATTGAAAGTTCATCTTTTTCCCTGGAAGAGGATGTTCAGTTTTGCTGGGTAGTTGACTCTTAGCTGCCTTCCAAGCTCTTTTGCCTTCCAGAATATTATATTCCAAGCCGTATGAGCCCTTAATGTAGTTGCTGCTAAGTCCTGTGTGAACCTGATTGCAGCTCCATGATATTTAAATTGTGTCCTGACTAGTTTGTAATATTTTCTCTTTGACTTTGGAGTTCTGGGAATTGTTTATTTTGGATCTTTTTCCAGGGGAGATCAATGGATTCTCTCAATTTCTATTTTGTCCTCTGCTTCTAGGATATCTGAGCAACTTTCCTGTAGGAATTCTTTAAAAATGATGTTGAAGCTCTTTTTGTGATCATGACTCTCATGTATCCCAATAATTTTTAAATTATATTTTCTGAATCTGTTTTCTAGATCACTTGTTTTTTCATTGAGATGTTTCACATTTTTTTCTAATTTTTCATTCTTTTGGTTTTGAAGTATTGTGTCTTGACTTCTTATGAAGTCAGCAGCTTCCTTTAGTTCCACTCTACTAATGAATGATTTGTTTTTCCTCAGAGAGCTTTCTTATCTCTTTTTCCATCTGGTCAATTCTAATTTTTATATCATTCTTCTCCTCAATAACTTTCTTTTTTAGTTTTTGCAAGGCAAATGGGGTTAAGTGACTTGCCCAATGCCACACAGCTAGGTAATTATTAAGTGTCTAAGGTCAGATTTGAACTCAGATATTCCTGACTTCAGGGACAGTGTGCTATCCACTGCCCCACCTTGCTGCCCCCTCAATAACTTTTTGAACTGTTTTATCCATTTGACCTATGCTGGTTTTTAACATGTTACTTTCTTCAGCATTTTTTGGATCTCAACTAAGCTGCTGACTTCTTTTTCATGTTTTTCCTGCATCCCTCTCATTCTTTCTCCAATTTTTCTTCTATCTCCCTTACTTGATTTTCAAAATCTTTTTTGAGCTATGTCATAGCCTGAGTCCAATTTCTGTTTTTCTTGCAGTCTTTAGATGCAGGAACCTGTACTTCTTCATCTTCATATTGAGTATTTTGATCTTTCTTGGGATCATAGACAATGTATTTCTCAGTGGTGTTCCTCTTTTTTTTCTGTTTACTTATTTCCCCAGCCTGTACCTGATCTTGGGGTACTTCCTGAGCTTTTTTTTTTTTAGTTTTTTTTTGCAAGGCAAATGGGGTTAAGTGGCTTGCCCAAGGCTGCAAAACTAGGTAATTATTAAGTGTCTGAGACCAGATTTGAACCCAGGTACTCCTGACTTCAGGGCCAGTGCTTTACCCACTGTGCCTCCTAGCCGCTCCTGCTTCCTGAGCTTTTGAGTATTATTGGGACATCCTCCCCCCACAAGGATCTCAGTGTGTGAAGCTCTCTCTTCCCTCCTGGTCTGTGAATGTTCACAAGTGCACCCCCTCTGCCATGGGGCTGAGATGAGATGGGGGAGGCCCTGCTGTTCTAAGTGGGGGGGGGCTAGACTACGATCAGGATCTAAATGTGGTCAGATCCCCAGACTTCTGTTTCAGTGACAGAGGACAAATCTCAGTAATCTCACTCCACTCCCCTCCCTTTGATAAGCTGAGTAATCAAGGCTCAGTTGTCTGGGGGCTCCTGCTGACTGGCTCCACCTGCTTCCATTTTCTATATCTCTGCTGCCTAGGCCATGCTGCTCACTGAGTGCCCTGAGAGTTTAGCTTCATGTGCTCTCTCTGGCAGAGGTCCCCCCGCTAACCTTCCAAGTTGTGCCTGATTCTCCCTGGGGTGTAAGTCAGGAAACTGCCCCCTCTGCCATAAGCCACAGCTTCCAGGCTCCCTGGGGCTGCCTCTGGGAGGCTGAAGTTCCTTCACCCTGGCAGCTGCCCCTCTAACCTTGTGGAGCAGAGCCTTTCCACTATTTTCCAAGTTACGTTGGACTGCAGAATTGCCTCACTGGATCCCTTTGTGAGTTCTGTTTCTCAAAAATTTAGTTAGAGTCATTATTTTATAAGTTTTGAAATATTATATATATATATATATATATATATATATATATATATATATAGAGAGAGAGAGAGAGAGAGAGAGAGAGAGAGTAAGGCTCTTCTCCTGTCACCCTCTTGGCTCCACCCTTTAGTTTGTTTTTAATGATGCTCTCCATCTCTTACTTGATCATAAACTGCTTCCTTTTCCATAGATCTGATAGGTAAAGTATGCCTTGATCTTCTAGTTTGCTTATAATATTGTTTTTTATGTCTAAATCCTGTATCCATTTGGATCTTATCTTGGTATAGTGTGTGATGTTGGTCTAATCTAAGTTTCTTCCAGAATGACTTCCAATTTTCCCAATAGATTTTTAGCAAAGAGAGAGTTTTTATCCCAGTAGCTGAACTCTGGGTTTATCAAACAGCAGATTACTATAATTATTTCCTGCTACTGCACCTAGTCTATTCCACTGATCCACCACTATTTCTTAGCCAATGCCAAACAGTTTTGATGACTCTTTATAATATAATTTTAGATCTGGTAGGGCTCAGTTACCTTCTTTTATACTTTTTTCATTAAATCCCTAAAGATTCTCAACTTTTTATTTCTCTATATGAATTTACTTAGAATTTTTTCTAACTCATTGAAGTAATTTTTTGGTATTTTGATTGGTAGCACACTAAACAAGTATTTTAATTTTGGTAGAATTGTCTTTTTTATTATTTTTGTTTGGCCTATCCATGAGCAGTTGATGTTTGCCCAATTTTTTAAATCTGATTTTATTTGTGTGAGAATTGCTTTGTAATTGTTTTAAAAAAGTTTCTAAGTCTGCCTTGGCAGGTAGAATACCAGGTGTTTTTTATTGTCTGAGGTTATTTTGAATGGGATTTCTCTTTCTAGCTCTTTCCCGCTGCATCTTGCTAGTCATATATAGAAATCTTGAGGATTTATGAGAGTTTGTTTTATATCCTATGACTTTGCTAAAGCTGAATTATTTCTAGTAGCTTTTTAGATGATTTTTTGGAATTATCTAGATATACCATCTTGTCATCTCCAAAGAGTGAGAGTTTTGTTTCCTCCTACCCAATTCTAATTACTTCAATTTCTTTTTTTCCTCTTATTGCTGAAGCTAAAATTTCTAATACAATATTGGATAGAGTGGTGATAAATTTGTTTTACCACTGATCTTATTGGGAACACCTCTATTCTATCCCTGTTGCATTTAATGCTTTTTGATGATTTCAGATAGATACTGCTTATTATTCTGAGGAACAATTCATTTATTACTACACTCTCTAGTGATTTTAGTAGGAATGGGTGCTGTATTTTGTCAAGAGCTTTTTCAGCATCTATTGATATGATCATATAATTTCTGATAAGTATGGTAATGATATATTTAATTATACTAATTTTCCTAATATCGAACAAACCCTGCATTCCTGGAATAAATCCTACTTGAACCTAATGTATTATCCTAGTGATAGCTTGTAATTGTTTTGCTAATATTTTATTTAAGATTTTTGCATCTTTATTCATCAGGGAGATAGGTCTATAATTTTCTATCTCTGTTTTAACTCTTCCTGGTTTAGGTATCAGCACAATATTGGTGTCATAAAAAGAGTTAGGCAGAGTTACTACTTCACCTAGTTTTCCAAAGAGTTTATATAGAATTGGAACAGGTTGTTCCTAATATATTTAACAGAATTCATTTGGGAATCCATCTGGCTCTGGAGATTCTTCTCTTAGGGAGTTCAATAAAGGTTTATTGAATTTCATATTCTGAGAGGGTTTTATTTAGGTTTTTAATTTCTCTTCATTTAATCTGGGTAACTTATATTTTTTGGAAATATTAGTTCATTTTGATTAGCTTGTCAAAACTATTAGCAAAGAGTCGGGAAAAATAATTTTGAATCATTACTTTAATTTTCTCTTCATTGGTCATGAGTTCACCTTTTTCAATTATGATACTAGCAATTTGGCTTTATTCCTTCTTTTTTTTTAATCAATTTGACCAGATGTTTATCAATTTTATTGTTTTTTTCATAAAAAAAACTCTTGGTTTTATTTATTAGTTCAATGGTTTTCTTCCTTTCTATTCTATTAATTTCTCCTTTAAGTTTTAGAATTTCTAATTTGGTATTTAATTTGGGGATTTTTAATTTTTTTTTCTCTCATTTTTTTAGTTCCATATTAAGTTCATTGATTTCTTCTTTCTCTAATTTATTCATGTAAGCATTTAAAGATATACTATATCCCATAACAGCCATAGGTTTTGCTATGATTTCATTATTGTTATTATCTAGGATGAAATAATTAAATCTTTCTATAATTTGTCACTTTATCCACTCATTCTTTAAAATGAGATTATTTAGTTTCCCATTAGTTCTGGTCTAGTATTGCATATGATTTTTATTGCATTATGATCTAAGAAAGATGTATTCACTATTTCTGCCTTTCTGCAATTGATCATTAGGTTTTTATGGCCTATTACATGTTCAATTTTTCTTTAAGTACCATGCACTGGAGAAAAAAAAAATAGTATATTTCTTTCTATTCCCATTCAATTTCCTCCATAAGTCTATCATACCAAGGTTTTTTTTGTTATTTATTTATTTAAATAAAATTACATTTATTTTTTATTAAAGATATCATTTGAGTTTTACATTTTCCCCCAGTCTTACTTCCCTCCCCCCTCTCCCCCCACAGAATGAACTCTGTCAGTCTTTACTTTGTTTCCATGTTGTACCTTGATCCAAATTGGGTGTGATGAAAGAGAAATCATATCCTTAAAGAGAAGTCTAAGAGGTAACAAGATCAGAGAATAAGCTAGCTGTTTTTTTTTTTTTTTTCTAAATTAAAGGGAATAGTCCTTGTACGTTGTTCAAACTCCACAGCTCCTTGTCTGGATACAGATGGTACTTTCCTTTGCAGACAGCCCAAAATTGTTCCCCATTGTTGCACTGATGGAATGAGCAAGTCCTTCAAGCTTGAATATCACTCCCATGTTGCTGTTAGGGTGTACAGTGTTTTTCTGGTTCTGCTCATCTCACTCAGCATCAGTTCATGCAAATCCCTCCAGGTTTCCCTGGAATCCCGTCCCTCTTGGTTTCTAATAGAATAATAGTGTTCCATGACATACATATACCACAGTTTGCTAAGCCATTCCCCAGTTGAAGGATATTTACTGGATTTCCAGTTCTTTGCCACCACAAAGAGGGCTGCTATAAATATTTTTGTACAAGTAATGTTTTTACCTTTTTTCCTCATCTCTTCAGGGTATAGACCCAGTAGTGATATTGCTGGATCAAAGGGTATGTACATTTTTGTGGCCCTTTGGAAATAGTTCCAAATAGCTCTCCACAAGGGTTGGATGAGTTCACAGCTCTACCAACAGTGTAATAGTGTCCCAGATTTCCCACATCCCTTCCAACAATGATCATTATCCTTCCTGGTCATACTGGCCAATCTGAGAGGTGTGAGGTGGTACCTCAGGGAAGCGTTAATTTGCATTTCTCTAATAATTAATGATTTAGAGCATTTTTTTATATGGCTATGGATTACTTTGATCTCCTCATCTGTAAATTGCCTTTGCATATCCATTGACCATTTGTCAATTGGGGAATGGCTTTTTGTTTTAAAAATATGACTCAGTTCTCTGTATATTTTAGAAATGAGTCCTTTGTCAGAATCATTAGTTGTAAAGATCATTTCCCAATTTACTACATTTCTTTTGATCTTGGTTACATTGGTTTTATGTGTGCAAAAGCTTTTTAATTTAATGTAATTGAAATCATCTAATTGGTTTTTGGTGATGTTCTCCACCTCTTCCTTAGTCATAAACGGTTCCCCATTCCATAGATCTGACAGGTAGACTAGTCCTTGATCTTCTAATTTGCTTATAGTATTGTTTTTTATGTCTATATCGTGTAACCATTTGGATCTTATCTTGGTAAAGGGTGTGAGGTGTTGGTCTAATCTAAATTTGTTCCATACTAACTTCCAATTTTCCCAGCAATTTTTATCAAAGAGGGAGTTTTTATCCCAATGGCCAGACTCTTTGGGTTTATTAAACAGCAGATTACTATAATCATCTGCTTTTATACCTAGTCTATTCCACTGGTCCACCACTCTATTTCTTAGCCAATACCAAACAGTTTTGATGACTGATGCTTTATAACATAATTTTAGATCTGGTAGGGCTAAGCCACCTTCTTTTGCACTTTTTTTTCATTAAGCTCCTGGCAATTCTTGACTTTTTATTTCTCCATATGAATTTACTTACAATTTTTTCTAACTCGTTAAAGTAATTTTTTTGGAATTTTGATTGGTAGGGCACTAAACAGATAGTTTAGTTTCCATAGAATTGTCATTTTATTATATTGGCTCTACATATCCATGAGAAGTTAATATTTACCCAGTTATTTAAATCTAATTTAATTTGTGTGAGAAGTGTTTTAGAATTGTTTTCAAAAAGATTCTGAGTCTGTCTTGGCAAATAGACTCCCAAATATTTTATATTGTCTGAGGTTACTTTGAATGGGATTTCTCTTTCTACCTCTTCCTGCTGTTTCTTGCTAGACATATATAGAAAAGTTGAGGATTTATGAGGGTTTATTTTATAACCCGCACCTTTGCTGAAATTGCTAATTGTTTCCCGGAATTTTTTGGCTGATTTCTTGGGATTCTCATGTCATCATGTCATCTTTGAAGAGTGAAAGTTTTGTCTCTTCCTTCCCAATTCTAAGTCCTTCAATTTCTTTTTCTTCTCTAATTGCTGATGCTAACATTTCTAATACAATATTGAATAGTAGTGGTGATAATGGGCACCCTTGTTTGACCCATGATCTTATTGGGAATGCCTCTAGCCTCTCCCCATTGAATATAATGCTTGTTGATGGTTTCAGATAGATACTGCTAATTATTTTAAGGAACAGTCCATTTATTCCTACACTCTCTAGTGTTTTTAATAGAAATGGATGCTGTGTTTTGTCAAAAGCTTTTTCAGCATCTATTGATATGATCATATGATTTCTGATAGGTTTGTTATTTATATAATTGAGTATACTAACAGTTTTCCTAATATTGAACCAACCCTGCATTCCTGGAATAAATCCTACTTGATCATAATCTATTATCCTAGTGATGACTTGTTGTAATCGTTTTGCTAAGATTTCATTTAGGATTTTTGCATCTATATTCATCAAGGAGATAGGTCTATAATTTTCTTTCTCTGTACCATATTGGTTTCATAGAAAGAGTTAGGCAGCGTTCCATCCTTCCCTATTTTTCCAAAGAGTTTATATGGGATTAGAACCAACCTTAAATGTTTGGTAGAATTCACTTGTGAATCCAACAGGCCCTGGAGATTTTTTTTTAGGGAGTTCAATGATGGCTTGTTGAATTTCTTTTTCTGAGATAGGGTTGTTTACTTATTTAATCTCTTCTTAGTTTAAAGTGGGCAATTTATATTTCTGTAAATATTCATCCATTTCACTTAGATTATCAAATTTATTGGCATAGAGTTGGGCAAAATAATTTCAAAATATTACTTTAATTTCCTCCTCATTGGTGGTGACTTCACCTTTTTCATTTATGATACTAGCAATTTGGTTTTCTTCTTTCTTTTTTTAAATCAAATTGAGCAGAGGTTTATCAAATTTATTGTTTTTTTTCATAATACCACCTTTTGGTTTTATTTATTAATTCAATAGTTTTTTTTGCTTTCGATTTTATTAATTTCTCCTTTAATTTTTAGAATTTCTAATTTGGTATTTAATTGGGGATTTTTGATGTGTTCTTTCTCTAATTTTTTTAGTTGCATGTTTAGTTCATTGATTTCCTCTTTCTCCAATTTATTCATGTAAGCATTTAGAGCTATAATATATACCCTGAGAGTCGCTTTGAATGGATCCCATAAGTTTTGGTATGTTGTTTCATTATTATCATTATTTAGGATAAAATGGTTAATTCTTTCTATAATTTATTTTTTGGTCCACTCATTTTTTAAAATGAGGTTATTCAGTTTCCAATTTGTTCTGGGTCTATATCTTCTTAGCCCAGTATTGCATATGACTTTTATTGCCTTGTGATCTGAGAAAGATGTATTCATTATTTCTGCCTTTCTGCAGTTGATCATTAGGTTTTTAGGTCCTAAGTACATGGTCAATTTTTGTATAAGTTCCATGTACTGCCAAGAAAAAGGTACATTCCTTTCTATTCCCATTCAGCTTCCTCCATAAGTCTACTATATCTAATTTTTTTTAACAATCTATTTACCTGCTTAGCTTCTTTCTTGTTTATTTTATCATCCGATTTAACTCCATCTGAGAGTGGGAGGTTGAGGTCTCTCACTAGTAGAGTTTTGCTGTCCTTGTCTTCCTGTAGTTCTTTCAGCTTCTCCTCTAAGAATTTGGGCGCTATCCCACTGGGTACCTATCTATCTATCTATCTATCTATCTATCTATTCAGTATTGAAATGACTTTATTGTCTATGGTACCTTTTAGGAGGATAAAGTTTCCTTCCTTATCTCTTTCAATGCTATCTATTTTTGCTGCTGCTTTGTCTGAGATAAGGATTGCTACCCCTGCTTTTTTTCCTTCAGCTGAAACAAAATATATTTTGCTCCAACCTTTTACCTTTACTCTATATGTATCTCTTTGCTTCAAATGAGTTTCTTGTAAGCAGCATATTGTAGGGTTCTGGTTTTTAATCCACTCTGCTATTTGCTTACATTTTAAGGGAGAGTTCTTCCCATTCACATTCAATGTTATGATTACTAATTCTTTATTGCCCTCTGTGCTATCTTCCCTCTGTTTGTATTTCCCCTTCCCCTCCCCCGTATCCATATTCCACAGTATTTTCTTTCTGAATACCACCCCCTTCAGTGTGTTTGCCCTCCTGTATTAACCCCTCCCCTTTCTTTCCCCTTTCCCTTTTCCTTTCCCTTCCTTTTTTTATTTCTTCCCCCACTCCCCTTCCCTTTCTCCATCCCCCCTCCCCTTTTCCCCTTTTAATACTTGAAAGTTTAGATGTTTTATAAGTTAGCTGAGTATGTGTAGGTTGAGTTTAAGCCAAGTTTGATGAGAAGATTCAGGTGTTTCTCATCTACTCCCTTCTTCCCCTCTATTACCATAGGTTTTTTGTACCTCTTAGTGTAATGAGATTTACCACATTCAATGCCCTCCCTCCTCCCACCTCTTTCCTGTCCCCCTTTTTAAGGAGGTAGTGTTTTTTAGATCATTCTATCTAAGTCATAGAAAATTTTGTCTGTCCCTTCTAGTTCAGTACATTCTATCGAATAGAGTCAAAATTCCTGAGAGTTATTAGAGTCTTTCTCCCAAGTGGGGTTAACGTCAGTTACATCTCTTTAGATAGTAGTCTCATGGATAGGTGATGAATGTCCATCATTTCTGGCTAGGTATATTCTCTCTCTTAGAGTTATAATTCTCAAGATTTATGAGAATCTTTTTTTCCTCATGGTGGGATATAGCCAGTTTCAACTTACTGGATAGCATTTTTCTCCTTTTACTGCCCTTCCTTTTTTTTAACCTTTTCATGTGTCTCTGGAACCTCTTGTTTGATGTCCAAATTTTCTGTTTAGCTCTGGTCTTTTCATCAGAAATTTTTGGAATTCTTCCATTTTCTTAAATGCCTATCCTTTCCCCTGGAGAGAAGGCTCAGCTTTGCAGGAAAGTAGATTCTTGGCTCCATTCCATGCTCCCTTGCTCTTCAAAATATCTCTTTCCAGTCCCTTCGATCCCTTAATGTTGATGCAGCCAGGTCCTGTGTGATCCTTACTGTGGCTCCTTGATATTTAAATTGTTTCTTTCTGGCTGCTTGCAGGATTTTCTCTTTTATCTGATAGTTCTGGAGTTTGGGCACAACATTCCATGGTGTTTTCATTTTTAGGATCTTTTTCTGGAGGGGATCGATGTACTCTTTCAATAACAACTTTGCCCTCTGATTCCATGATATCAGTGCAGTTTTCCATCACTAGATACTGTAATATTAAGTCCAGCCTTTTCTTTTCTTCAATGTTTTCAAGAAGTCCTATAATTTTTCAGGTTGCCCCTTCTCAATCTATTCTCGAGGTCAATGGTTTTCTTGATGAGGTATTTTACATTTTCTTCTATGTTTTCTATATTTTGATTTTGTTTAACTGACTCTTGCCGTCTCATGGAGTCATTACTTTCTGTAGACTACATTGTTTTTTTGGGGGAGGAGTTTTCTTCATTAATCTTTTGTAACTCCTTTTCCAATTGGTCAGTTCTACTTTTGAAAGAGCTTTCCATTTGACCAATTGAGGTTTTTGAGAGAATTATTCTCATTTTGCATTTGTCCAATTGAGGATGTGAGAGTTTTTTTCTCCTTTTGTTTTTGTCCAATTGTACTTTCCAAAGTTTTGTTTTCTTGTTGCAAGGTATTAATTGCCTCTCCCAAGTTTTTAAGCTCCTTCCTTATTTCTTCAAAGAAGTCTTTCTGTGCTGAAGACCAGATAGTATTCTCCTCAGAGGTTCTAGGTCTTTCTGAGTTAGGGTCTTTCCCTTCCAAGAATTTTTCTATGGATCTACCTTTTCGCTGACCCTTTTTCATTTTGCTAAGACCTTGAGTTTGGGAGGGGCTGGTTCACATGGTCTGGGTATTGCTAGAGGCATTATTCACTGAGTGCAATTTCTCTGGATGGCCAGTAGGAGGTGTTGGTTGCTTTCTCTGGAGTGTCTGTGACCTTGATTGAGGCTTTCTTCCTTTGCTTGAATGGAGGAGTTGCAGCTATTGAATTCTTTTGCCTTCAATCAGTGGTGCTCTTTACCCTGGCCTGAGGTTATTTGTCAACTGGGCTGGTTCTTCTGCTCACACACCTGGGCCTGAGGCAGAAGTAGTCTGCATTTGTTACAGGAAGAAGTCTGAGTTGTAATGGAGGTGTGGACTCAGAGTTCCTCAGACCAGAGTAGCCCAGGGATGGTGACTGCAGCTCTCCTTCACTGGAATACTACCTTCAGCCTTTTTCCACAAGCTCTGGGGGACAGCACCAACACTAGTGCTTCTACTCCCTAGTTCACTCAAGCCCCTGCTGTCTAGCCATGCCACTGCTCCAGCAGGTCTGGCTCTCAGGCCCTCAGACTTCAGGCTCCAATTCAGGTGCTAATCTGGTTGATCTGGGGCTGATCCTCCCTCTGAGCCCAGACTCATCTGCCTGAATTTGGCCAATGCTGCTGCCTGAGACAAATCCTGAGGTAGATGTTCTTTCTCCTGGCTTTTCTTTCTGGGTTTTGTGGGTCAGATTTCTTTTAAGAGGTTTCTTTCATATGATAGATGGGGAAAAGATCAGGAGACTTTAGAACTTTGCCATCTTGGCCAGAAGTCTTCGATCATTAGGTTTTTATGCCCTAGTACATGTTCAATTTTTCTGTAAGTGCCATGCACTGGAGAAAAAAAATAGTATATTTTTTTCTATTCCCATTCAATTTCCTCCATAAGTCTATCATATCCAGGTTTTTTAACAATCTATTTAGCTCCTTAACTTTCTTCTTGTTTATTTATCTAAATCTGGTCATCAAGATTGCGGTCTCCCACTAGTAGACTTTTGCTGTATATGTCTTCCTGTAGCTCTTTCAAATTCTCCTATAATAATTTGGATTCTGTCCCACTGTGTGCATGTACATATTTAGTATTGAAATTACATTATTGCCTATGGTACCTTTTAGGAGGATGTAGTTTCCTTCCTTATCTCTTTTAATGCTATTTATTTTTGCAGCTGCTTTGTCTAAGATAAGGATTGCTATCCCTGCTTTTGTCACTTTTGCTTAAGCAAAATATATTTTGTTCCAACCTTTTACCTTTACTCTATATTTATCTCTCTGCTTCAAATTAGTTTCTTGTAAGCAGCATATTGTAGGGTTCTGTTTTTTAATCCACTCTGCTAATTGCTTACACTTTAAAGGATAGTTCATCCTATTTACATTCAAAGATATAATTACTAACTCTTTATTGCCCTCCATGCTATCTTCCTTCTGTTTATATTCCCCCCTTTTATCCCTTTATCCACATTCCCCAGTGTTTTCTTCCTGAATACTGACACCTTCAGTGTATTTTCCCTCTTATATCAACCCCCTTCCCAATTCTTTCTTCTTTCCCATTTCCCCTTCTTTCCTTCCTTCTGTTAGTTCCTCTTTTTCTCTCCCTCTTCCCCCCTCCCTATTTAATACTTGAAAGGTAAGGTAAGTTTCTTCTTTTTTTTTAGGTGTTTTTTATTGCAAGACAAATAGGATTAAGTGGCTTGCCCAAGGCTACTTAGCTAGGTAATTATTAAGTGTCTGAGGCCATATTTGAACTCAGGTATTCCTGACTCCAGGGCCAGTGCTCTATCCACTGTGCTACCTAGCCACCTTAAGGTAAGTTTCTTAACTGAATGTGTCTAAGTTAACTTTAAGCCAAGTCTGATGAGATGAAGTTTCAGGTGGTTCTCATCTCTTCCCTTCTTAAGCTCAATGACAATAGGTCTTTTGTACCTCTTGATGTAATGGGATTCCCCCATTCAGTCTCTTCCATCCTCCCATTTACATTTTGTCCCCCTTTTTAAGGAGTTATTGCTTTTAAATCATTCTGCCTTAGTCACAGAAATGTTATAAATGTTCATCATTTTTGGCTAAGTATATTCTTTCTAATAGAGTTACAGTTCTCAAGAGTTATGAGCCTCTTTCTCCCATGTGGGTATATAGCCAGTTTCATCTTATTGGATGGCAGTTTTTTTCTTTACCTTTTTTTTTTTTAACCTTTTCATGTGTCTCTTGAGCCTTCTGTTTGAGGCTCTAAATCTACTCTTT
The DNA here is from genome assembly GCF_037893015.1 of Macrotis lagotis. Lineage (NCBI taxonomy): Eukaryota > Metazoa > Chordata > Mammalia > Peramelemorphia > Peramelidae > Macrotis > Macrotis lagotis. Next base: position 367,639,236 of record NC_133658.1, read on the forward strand.
AGCTCTGGTCTTTTCATCAGGAAATATTGGAAGTCTTCCATTTCATTAAATGTCCATCTTTTCCCCTAGAAGAGAAGGCTCAGTTTTGCTGGGTAATGGATTCTTGGCTGCATTCCAAGTTCCCTTGCTCTTTGGAATATCTCATTCCAGGCTCTTTGGTCCCTTAATGTTGATGCTGCCAGGTCCTGCCTAATCCTTACTGTGTCTCCTTGGTATTTAATTTTTTTTCTTTCTGGTTCCTTGCAGGATTTTTTCTTTTATCTGATAGTTCTGGAATTTGGCCACAGCATTCCTTGGTATTTTCATTTTAGGATCTTTTCTGGAGGGGATAGATGTATTCTTTCAATGACTATTTTTCCCTCTAGTTCCATTATATCAGGGCAATTTTCCTTCACAATGTCCTGTAATGTTAAGATAGACCTTTTTTCATCTTCAATGTTTTCAAGAAGGCCTATAATTCTCAGGTTGTCCCTTCTTGATCTGTTCTCTAGGTCAGTGGAGGTTGTATTTTACATTTTCTTCTGTTTTTTTAATCTTTTGGTTTTGTTTAACCCAATCTTGTTATTTCACGAAGTCATTAGTTTCCACCAATTCCATTCTTTCTTTTAGAGAAGAAAATTTTTCTTCATTTATCTTTTGCGACTCCTTTTCTAGTTGGGCAATTCTATTTTTTTGAAGTTTTCCATTTGCCCAAGTGTCGTTTTTGAGAGAATCATTTTCTTTTTGCATTTGTCAATTGAAGATGTGAGAAAATTATTCTCATTTTGTATTTTTACAATTGTATTTTCCAAGTATTTGTTTTTTTGTTGCAATATGTTAATTTTGTCTTGCAGTATGTTAAATTTCCATTGAGTTTCTTTTCCCATTTTTCCAATTAAATTTTAAATTCTTTCTGATATCTTCAAGGAAGTCTTTCTGGCCTGGAGACCAATTCATATTGTCCTCAGCCATGCTAGATCTCTCTGGGTTAGAATCTGACCCTTCTAAGTATTTTTTTCCATGGGGCCCCCTTTTCTCTGGTCTTTCTCCATCTGTCTAGGATCTTGTGTTGGGGGTGGGAGCTGGCTCTCAGAGGTTTGCTTTTTAAAATTCTACAGCCTCTGTTCACTTGGCTTAGCAATTCCAAGGTCCAGCAAGTAGGGAGCACTGGTTGTTTTCTCCGGAGTATTTGAGGTCCTCAGCAGCAGAATCTGAGTTGATCTTGAACATTGGACTGGGTCCTGGGGGAGGGAGTTAATTTCTTTTCCTTGTGGGAACTCTGTTGCCCTGAGGGGGTGGGGGATTTTTTATTGTTTGTTCTGGGCAAAGGGCTCTGTTGAAAGTATGGAACTCAGGGCGGCTAGGTGGCGTAGTGGATAAAGCACTGGCCTTGGAGTCAGGAGTACCTGGGTTCAAATCCGGTCTCAGACACTTAATAATTACCTAGCTGTGTGGCCTTGGGCAAGTCACTTAACCCCATTTGCCTTGCAAAAAAAAACCTGAAAAAAAAAGAAAGTATGGAACTCAGGTACCAGTCCCAGTTGGTTGTTCTCCAGATGTGCTTTGAAACTATGTGCTGGAACTCACCCTCCTGTAGCTTCTCTCCCCCTGGCCAAAGGCTCTGTGGCTAAAGTTGTATTTAGCACCCACCACTCACCAAAGTCTCTATGGCTGAGCCTGGCCCTCTGGCTTCCCCCTGCTGCTATTACAACACTTACCCTCTGCTCTCCTCTCCCTGATGGTACACTGAGACAGACCTTCTTGGTAGGTGTTCTTCTCCTAGCTTCTCTTTCTGGGTTTTGTTGATTAAATTTCTGTTAAGGGGGAAAAGAGAAGCACTTAATACAGTGCCTGTGTTCTCTCTGCCATTTTGGTCAGAAGTCCTAGTTAGCTCATTCTTTTGCAGTTTTACTCACTATTAACAGGAGGGTAATAGGACAGGAAAAATAAATGACAAATTTTGGAGGGGAGATGGGAAAAGTGAGAATTAATGCACTTTTGAAGCATTTGTGAAATAATTCAATATTTCTTTGGAGTGATTTGGAATTATGCACAAAGGACTAAAAATCATGCCTACCCTTTGACCTAGAAATTCCAGAAGAGGTGAAAAACAGGAATGAAAAGGACCAATATGTATAAGGATATCTAAAACAGCTCTTTTCTGGTGCCAAATAACTGGAAATTGAAGAAAAACCAATCAGTTAAGAATGACTGAACAAATTGTATTATGTGATTAAGGTGAGATATCTTATAAGATATGATGAACAGGATACTCTCAGTAAAAATCTAACAGATGAGAATATACTAACAATATACTATACTATATAATATACTAACAATGAGAAATATACTACATACAAAGTAACGGCAAATTTGTAGGATGATCATGTGAATAATTTACATTTCTCAGCAATGCTTGACACAAAGGTACTATGAAGGATTCATGATAAAGGATAGTATACATTCCAAAGAAAAAGCTGATGATATGTGAAACTATACTCTCCCTTTTCCCATGGAGAAACAGACCTCCATTATGTCTATAGTTCAGAACTTGTTTTGCTCTTTTTTTTTTGAGAGGGGGGGGAATGTGGAATCTATGGTTTTAATATCTATGTAAAGGCTTCATTTAACCTTGTATAGGGAAAGGCTCTGAGAGCATTCTAGCTCCACATTGCCATCTTGGCTCTGCCCTGGAAGTCTGAAATGATATTTAGAGTCATTATTTAAAAGTATTTGGAGTGGTTTGGTGGAGAGCTTAGTTAAGTCCTGCCTTTATTCCACCATCTTGGCTCTACCTCCATGTAATATGAATGTTATGGAAAATTATTGTTCTATAAGAAATCATGAGCAACTGGATTTTATAAAAATATATGGAAAAACTTACATGAACAGTTGCTGAGTGAAGTGAGAAAAATCAGGAGAACATTGTACAAATTAGTGGTAATATTGTTTGATGATAAATGATGATAGACTTAGCTCCTCTCAGCAGTTCAATGAGCAAAGAATTGTGATGGAAAATGCTTTTCACACTCAGAGAAAAGAGAACATCAAATCTGAATGCATATATCAAACCAAATTTTCACTTTTTAAAATTTTTTTCCTTTTCTTTTTTAATATCTATTTTTTCCAACTCTATGCAATGGTAGTTTTTACTGAACATTTTTTGTAAAGTTTTGAGTTTTACATTTTTCTCCCTACCTCCCTTCCCTCTTCCCTACCCTTGAGAAAAAGCAATCTGATATAGGGTCCAAATTTATAAGCCTGTTAAATAATAAGCACATATTGATCATATAGTTTTTGCACCTAATCTATCCTACTGATCCACTATTCTGTTTCTTTGCCAGAACCGAACAGCTTTGATGACTGGTGCTTTATAATATACTTTCTGACATACTATGCCTAGATTGCCTTTTTCTGCATTTTTAAATTAATTCTTTTGAGATTTTTGACCTTTTGTTCCTCCATATGAATTTAGTTATTATTTTTTCTAGTTCACTAAAGTAATTTTTTGGTATGACATTGAAAAACTAATTTAAGTTAGGAAGAATTGTAAATTTTGTTATATCAACTTGGCCTAGCCATGAGCAATCAACATTTGCCCACTTAATTAGATCTTTTTTTATTTGTATGAATGGTGTTTTATACTTGTTTTCATAGAGTTTTTGAGTGTGTCTTGGAAGGTTTGATTCTCTTTTTTTTTTTGAGTCTTTTTTTTGTATGTGAGGTAATAGGGTTAAGCAACTTTCCTAAGCTCACACAGCTTAGTATTAAATGTCTGAGACCAGATTTCATTTCAGGTTCTTCTGATTCCAGAGCCGGTGCTCTATCCACTACACCACCTAGCTGCCCCTAGGAGGTAGACTCTTAAGTATTTTATGTTGTCTGAATTTATTTTAAATGGGATTTGTCCCATCATTTCCTGCTTTATCTTATTAGTAATATATAAAAATGCTGAGGATTTATGTGAGTATATTTTATATACTATGACTTTGCTAAGATTGCTATTGTTTCAGTAGTTTTTTTTATGGTTTTCTAGGTATACCATCATATCATCTGCAAAGGATAAGAGTTTTATTTCTTCATTCCCACTTCTAATTTGTTCAATTTATTTTTCTTCTCTTACTGCTAAAGCTAACATTTCTAATACAATATTGAATAATTAATGGTGACAATGGGAATCCTTTTCCCACCTCTGATTTTATTGGGAATGCTTCTGGCTAATCCCCATTGCATAGAATATTTATTGATGGTTTCAGATAGATACTGCTTATAATTTTCAGGAACAATACATTTTTCATATGTTTTCTAGTGTTTTTAGTAGGACTAGATGCTGTATTTTGCCAAAGACTTTTTCAGCATCTATTGAGATTATCATATGATTTCTGTTAGGTTTGCTATTGATAAAGCCACAAGTTATCTGCTCCTGTTTTATGGGGAATTCATCTTTATTAACCTCTATGCTATCTCCCCTCCATTTTCATTTTCTCCCTCTTTTCATATTATCTCTCCTTTCCAATGTTTGGCTGCTGAATTCCATTTTCCTCAATGTGTGTGCCCCTTCTATCCACCAACCTCCATTTTCTTTTCCCTTTTCCTTTTCCATTTCTTCCTTCTTTCCTTTCTATCCATCCCTCTTTCCCTCCCCTGCCCTTACCCCTCTTAATACTTGAAAGGTAAGATTAATTTCTCAACTCAGCTGAGTGTTTGTGTTAATTCCTTCTAGAGCCAAATCTAATGAGAGTAAGATTCAGGTGATTTACACTGCCTTTCTTTTTTCCCTCTATTACAATTGGTCCTTTGTATAACTACATGTGATGTAATTTACCCCATTCTACCTCTCCCTTCTTCCTTTCTCTTTCCTGTTCCCTCCTTTTTTAAAGTCCTAATTAAAAAAAAAATCATTCCAGCAATGTCATGGACATACTATACATGTCCATACCTTCGGCTTAAGTATAATCCTCTCTAATAGAGTTACAGTTCTTAAGTGTTATGACAATCTACCTCCCAGGTAGGAATGTAGCTCATTTAATCTTATTTTTTAGTAGTCTTTTTCTTTTCTCCTGTTTACCTTTTCATGTATCTCTTGAATCTCCTGTTTGATCCTGAAGATCAAATTTTCTGTTCAGCTCTGGTCTTTTCATCAGGAAAGTTTGAAAATTGCCTACTTCATTAAATGTCCAACTTTACTCCTGAAAGAGAAGACTCAGTTTTTTTTGATAATTGATTCTTAGATATAATCCAAGTTCCCTTGCTCTCTGGAATATTATTTTCCAGGTCCTTCCATCCTTTAATGTTGGTGCAGACAGGTCCTGTGTAATTCTAACTGTAGTTCCTTGGTATTTAAATTTCTTCTTTCTGACCACTTCCAGGATTTTCTCCATGATCTGATATTTCTGGGCTTTGGTCTCAATATTCCTTGGTGTTTTCATTTTAGGATGCCTTTCAGGAAGTGATCAATGGATTTTTTCCATGACTATTTTGCCCTTTAATTCTAAGATATTAGGGCAGTGGTTCATAATTATATCCTGAGGAATGAAGTTCAGGCTCTTTTTTGATCAAGGTTTTTAGGCATTCCTATGATTCTTAAATTGTCTCTCTTGGAGCTGTTTTCCAGGTCAGTTGTTTTACTAATGAGGTATCTTACATTTTCATCTATTTCCTCATTTTTTGAAATTTTGTTTATCAGATTCATGGTGTTTCATGATGTTATTAGCTTCCACTAGTCCCTTTCTGTTTTTCAGGGAGTTATTTTCTTCAAGTAGTTTTGGCATCTCCTTTTACATTTTTCCATTTGTCCAATTGTATTTTTAGAGGATTTGTTCTATTCTGTCATTTTTTAGTTGCAAGATGTTAATTTTCTCTTGCTTGGGTTGATTTTTTTCTTGCATTTCTTTTCTCAATATTTTCCATTTGATTTTTGAACTCCTTTTTGATCTCTTTAAAGAAGTCTTTCTGAGCTGGAGACCAATTCATATTCTTCTCTGGAGTTTTATATATAGCATCCCTTCTGTCCTTTTCTGAGCTAGGATTCTTATCTCCAAGGCAACATTCAATTGTACCTGCTATGTGCTGGCCTTTCTTCATTTTGGAATTTGTTATCTTTCCCTGGAGTCTTGGGAGGGACTTGTTCTCAGATTTTCAGTGCTGAGAACCTTAGAAATTTTGTTTACTGGAATTGGGAATTTCAGGGAGATTACTCAATAGACCAACCAGTATGGAACATCAATGCTTTCCTCTGGATTTTCTGTGTTGGGGATGTCTGAGGCTGGATATGGTCCTCAACTCAGTCAACTATGATAACAGTTAGCTGTGTCAACAGAGAAAACTCGGTAACTTGAGTAGACCTTCAGGGCTGGAAAGGGCATAGGTTCTTTCTAGATAGTTAGTGCTGGGAATGTCTACTACTACTTACTCCAGGGCCTTTGAGAAAGGTGGGAACGCCTGGGGCTGTTTCTGTATTTGTTCGGGGGAAGGTCAGACTCTCCCACAGGAATGCAGTGGGGGACTCCTCTGAGAATTCTAGGTAATCTGCAGGGTTACCCAACCAGTCATGCTGGCTGAATGGGTTTTCTGGGCAGTCACACTGGAGCTCTCCCTGTCCTCTCACAGGTATATACACCACAAAGGATTCCACTCCCATTGTAGAGGTTCTCAGGTTAGTCCCCTGCCTCGTCATGCTACCCTTACACTGAGTCTCTGCTCTCTGTCCAGGGCATAGCCTTGCAAGCTCAGTGACAGATCTTGCCAGAAGATGTTCCACTCCATTCTTTTGTAGGTTCTGTCACTCCAAAATCTGTTGCGAGGTTTGATTCTTATTGGTTAGAAATGCCTGACTTCTCTCGGCCACCTTGATTGGAAGTGGTTTTTTTTTAATTTCTCCTAGTTTTTTTCCTCTTTTGTTCTGATTCTTTTTTCATAACATGACTAATATGAATATGTTAAGTGTGATTGAACAAGGATATATTTGGTTACTCATTGTTAAGGGGAGGGAGGAGAAAAAGGAGGAAGACAGAAAATGTGGAACTCAAAATCTTAGAAAAAATGAATTTTGAAAAGTATCTTTATATGTAATTAGAAAAAATAAAAATTAAAAATACAAAAAGGAAAAAGAAGAAATTTGTATGATATCCTTATGAAATATTTCAAAGGAATAGGAAGTTTTATATAATAGATTTGCAGCTTCATTTGCAGTCATTTTTATTATGTTATGGAAATAGTTATTTTATTCCATAAATTAAAACTAAAATAAATAATTTTTTAAAAATACTATTATTAGGGGCAGCTAGGTGGCATAATGGATAAAGCACCAGCCCTGGAGTCAGGAGTACCTGGGTTCAAATCCAGTCTCAGACACTTGATAATTACCTAGCTGTGTGGCCTTGGGAAAGCCATTTAACCCCATTGCCTTGAAAAAAAAACCTAAAAAAAGTACTATTATTAGCTCATATATGATATATATTTTTATATATCTGAATCCTTGAATGCCTTAAAATACTATGGAAATGCTAGCCATTATTAAAATCTTAGCTCTAATATCATTTGCTTGTAAGGTTTCTTCCCTTTTTGAGTAGACTGTATTCTGAGATAGTTTCCACTATGAATTATAAAATTCTAAAGTCTCCTTTGTTTTAACATTCAATATTCTATAAGACTGTTTTGTATTTCTAATATTTTATTTTAACAAGTCCTTTATTTTAAGATAAGATTTGCAAGGCACCACAAAGATTCATATCTTGAATGTGTTGATTGAACTTTGTTCCAAGGTATTGTCTTGGAGACAAATGCTTCCTCTCTTCTGAAGTCCTCTGGCTTGCAATCCCAACAACTATGACATTGTTTTCTGAGACCCACTTTTCTTCACTCTTTGCTACTGTAATCTCTTAGGGATGGTATACCCCCTTTCTAACATGATTGTTTCTCATTAAGAAATACTGTCCTTGAATGCATAGCATACTTTATACAGGATTGCACCAGGGATCAGTAGCCCTGGGAGATATGATGTTCACTGGTTGAGAAGCTATCTCAAAGTCTTCCTTTATTTTAGGTGAACTTTTTGTCAGTTTAACTTTGCCCTTATGCATCCCTAGCAGCAGTGTTTTAGATGCGTGGCTTCCTTATGCCTATTCCCTGAGATTGGGTCTTTTAATCTCCTTTCTCCCATCCCTCTTTTAAGACTTCACACCAGAATTTGCATGGGGTACCAGAATTACTTCTTAAGGACCTGAACCTTAGAAGCATGCCATATAATTCTTTCATTTCACAGAAAAATGAATCCCACTTGTCAAAGTTCATTTAGGGTGTGAGAGACAGAGTTGTAGCTATATGTTACTATTGTTTTGGATCCAGGTCTACCATATAATATCCATGCTTTTTGAACTCTCTGAGTTTCAATTTTCCCATCTTCAAAATAGGTATAGAAAATTGTTAAAAATATTCATATACATATATGTGTTTTAATATGATTCTCAAATGTATTTAATATGTATTCTCAAATTCTGACAAATGAATCTCTGTATAAAATACTTTCTGATACCAGAAAATGAATGTGGACTAAAATTAAAATTTTAGAATCAAGATTGATTATTCAGTTTTACTAAGTGTCCTTAGAATATTACATTTTGAAAATTATGGAGTCAAGATCTGGGTTTGAATTGCAGTCCTTCTACTTTTTATGATGAATGACCTTGGATAGATCATTTAAAATTTCTAGGGCTTAGTTTCTTCACTTGTAGAGTGAAGGAGTTTGACTAATTTATATCTAGGTTCCTGTTGGGTTCTAAAACTAATGTTCTTTGCTAAATATCTCACATTAGTGTTTCTTAATTTGACTTCTGAGGAAATCTAGTATCAAAACAGTGGCACAGTGAATTGAGTGCTAGACCTTGAATCAGGAAACCCTGAATCCCAATCTTGTCTCTAGCATTCACTAGCAATGTGACCCTGAGAAAGTCACTTAACCTCTCTCAGCTGATCTATAAAATGGGGATGACAATGGAGAATGGCTCTAAGGATTGTTATGAGGATAAAAATGAGGTCATATTTATAAAGTGCTTTAAAATATTAATGTGCTATATCAGTGCTAGCTATTAATAACACTTCTAAAAGTTAACTTTGTCCTAGAGTAATGTCCTTAGAGGCATATTTACTGATTAATAACAATAACAAAAGCTCTAATCAAATTCTGAGTCAGTGCTGTCAACTTGGACTATTCAAAATTCAGGGAAGTTTGCTGTCTAAAAATACTTATGCTCACTCATATTTGCAATTCTAAATCAAGTTTTTAGGCTCAATCTCATTCTACCTTTGCAAATTTTACTTATCAAAGGAAAGAGAATCACAGTTACATTTAATCCAAAATTAAAACCTTCCTTTCAAAAGTACTTTGATTCATTCCGCTTGTCAGATTGACCTTTATTCTTTCTGCATTCATCTTACTTGATGAGCTGATCAATTTTTATGAGTATATAACACCTCCACTTTGCTAGAGGTCACAGAGTTTAGCTAAAGAATTCTTGGATTGAAAGTGTGGAGTTGGAACTGGATTTAAATCTCAGCTCTGTCACTATTAAATCATGTGACCTTGAGCTACTCACAGTTTCCTCATCTGAGGAATAAAAATTGGAACACAAGATCATTTCTAAGATTCCTTCCAACTTTGACACTTTATAACAGGAATGGGGAACATCTGGTCTGCATGCCATTTTGTCTGATGCTTCCATGGCAATCACAAGTGAGACTCAAAATTCAACAAATCTAGAAACTTTTTAAGATTTCATTAATTAAATGCTTGACCAAATATAGTAAGTAAATGATATTATAACATGCAAATGGCCCATGTCAGAAAAAAAGCTTTCTCATCCGTTCTCTATAACAAGACCAAATTTTTATTCTCATCATGAATCAAAAGCTAGAGGGATGTTTGACTTGCCGATTCTCCAACCCAAGATGTTGATGAAAGTACTTTAAGGTTTTCAGAGTATTTTACATTTATTACTTCACTTAATCCCTACAACAGCCCTGTGAGGAAGTGGTTATCATTATACCTATTTTTCAGATGAGAAAATGAAGGGAGAGATGACTTATATAAGTTGCCAAGAATCACACAGTAAGTATTTATGGGAGGATAACTTGTGTCTTATTGACTTTACATCTAGTACTATCTCCAATAAGTCATCTAACTGCCTTAGTTAATTCAGGGCAAGACTATGCAGAGGTACATTTGAAGTGGGAAAGAACTGGTGTCTCTGACAAGTGTCTAGATATGTGAAAGATAGGTTAGAGTAGGGAAGGGAGGGCAATAGGCACAAAGATCTAAGAGAAAAATGAAAGAGCAATGTATTACTGATCTCTGGTCACCTCCTGTTAGACTAGATTTCAACAGAAGCTATAGCTCAAAGTATAAACCTGATCTGAGTACTTGACCAGAGCATCGAAGTTGGCAGTGGGGAAGTCTAATGTTTCTACCAAGACGAGGGAGTTCTGGAAAATTCATCACAGCACTCAAAAAACCTTTGAAAGGGGGCAGATAGGTGGCACAGTGGACAGAGCACAGGCCCTGGAGTCAGGAGTACCTGAGTTTAAATCTGGCCTCAGACACTTAATAATTGCCTAGCTGTGTGCCCTTGGGCAAGCCACTTAGCCCCATTGCCTTGCAAAAACCTAAAAAACCCCAAAACCTTTGAAAGAAAATCTGACTAAGGAATAACACTATGGGGACACTGGCCATTGAGAGATAAAGAAAAGAGGATGAGTTTCATCTACTTGTAGCTGTAGAAAATAGCATAAGGAATGGTGATGGAGAGATACATAGGAGAGATGAAAAGGGGTAACTAGGTGCAGAAGAACAAGGGGACTATGAATGAGCTAGAAAGGGGTGCCCATGGGGTATCATCTGATGGAACTATCAAGTGCAACCTTAAGCATTTAAGACATAAAAATTAGACTGGAGGCATCAGAATATTTTGTTTCCTATGGGGGTAGGGAAATAACCAAATCACTTATTAAAATGATAATTGTCTTCTCTTTTGTCACATTCTGAAAACTTAAGATCTATCACATTAAATTTTGCTCCTACTCAGCTTTTTTGTTTCTTCCAAGGAAAGCATTGTACCCTTGTAAAATTGCCAATTTAAGTTTTTTTTTTAATTTTCAGTCTAATACAGAATTTCTAAGTTAGTAGAGTGCTCATCCTGGTTATCTAATTCAATGCACATCTGAACAAGAACATCTCTAAAATGCAGAATCACAAGGATAATACGATATAGTGGACAGGAGGACCTAGGTTTAAATCCCACCTCAGACTTACACTAGTTACACAATGTTGGGAAAGTCACCTCACATCTCTTTCTTGAGTTTTCTTATGTATAAAATGAAGCATTTGGACTTCATGGCCTCCAAGCTCCCTCATGATCCAAAATCTCTGATCCTATGACCTCTGTTTAGGAATAGAAGATAGGTATTTCCTTTTGATGCAGTCTTCTTCATTTTTAGATGGAAATTTTCCTGATATAAATCTAAATTTGTTGCTTTGGAACTTTTCCCACTAGTTACTCCTTGATCTGCTTACAAAAAAGCAGGATTAATATAAATACCTCTTCCTTAATAGTACATTAAATACTCCCACACACAATATGAGCTTCTAGGTGAATAGAGTGATAAGTTTGGATGTATCTTCCTGATTTCAACTCAGGCCCCAGACACTTCTTAGCTATGTGACTCTGGGCAATCTACTTGATTTTGTTTCTCTCAGTTTCCACATCTGTAAAATGAGCTGGTGTAGGAAATGGCACCATTCCAGTAACTTTGCTAAGAAAACTCCAAATGGGATCATAAAAAGTTGGGTATAACTGAAATGATACAACAACAATCGCCCCCTGCAACCCAATTTCATGCCTCTCTCACCTTCAATGTTTTTTTTTTCTTTTCTCTAGGTTAAACACAATTTCTTTAAATGATCCTCATATGGCATGAACTTGATGTTCTTCAAGTTAATGCTCTTTATTGCTCCTCTGATATTCTTGACTTATGAAAATCCTTCTTAAAACACATCTCCAAGAAAGATTTGTATGAGCTGTTGCTTAGTGAAGTGAGAAGAAACTGGAGAAGATTGTACATATTGACTACAACATTGTGGGATGCTAAACTATGACAGATGGAACTCCTTTTACCAGTTAAGTGATCAAGGAAATCCTGAGTGACCTGTTAAGGAACATGTCAACCACATCCAGAAACTGGACTATGGATTCTGAATGCAGAGCAAAGCATACTATGTTCACTTAAAAAAAAAACTTCTATTATATTTTTCCTTTCTCATGTTTTTCCCTCTTTAATTCTAATTCGTCTTTCATGAAAAGACTAATATGGAATTATGTGAAACATGATTGTAAATGTTCAACTTTGAATAGCTTGTTTGCTGCTATGGAGATGCAGGAGGTAATGGAGAGTAGTAGAAAAATGTGGTACTCAAACTTGCAGGTGAATGAATGCTGAAAACTACCTTTGCATGTAATTAGGAAAGTTAAATAAAGTTTCAATAAATATAAAAACATAAACCAAAAACTAAATAACTCAGTTCCAAATACAAATACAAAATAAAACAAAACCAAACCTAAAAATAAATCCAAACACATCTCCAAGAACTGAACATAATATTCAAATATGGTTTGACTAGGGCAGAATACAGGAGGCTCATTCCCTCCTTATTTCTGGAAGCAATACCCAATGCAACTCAAGATAGCTTTAGTTTTTTTCCTCTGTCCAAATGAGAGTATAAGTGCTCATGAGGTCAAGAAAACATCATTTATTAATGACTTATTTTTCTTGCCCATGATGAATTTAAAATACTGACATTGTCATGACTTTCTAATGAGTATGATTTTCATCACTACACTATGACACCAATTGAAGTTTAGAGAATCAAAAAAAGAGAGAAAAAAGGAAAAGGAACATTATTCATTGACAGATTTTGTGGTGAGCAAATTAGTGATAATTGCCAAGAATACACAACAAAAAGGGAAAATAAGCATGAGAGTGAGAATTCCTTTTAACTATCCAATTCTCTTCTGTCAGATTCAAAAAAGAAAAATCGAACCATTAAGGTGAAAGGAAAGAAGTTTTAAAGTAAATTTCATCTGAACCAAGGTTATTTCCCCTAGGACTCATTTAATTTGTACATTTTTGTTACTTAACCCTAAGACCTCTGAACAGAAATTGAGGTCAAACTGAAAACTTAAGAATGCATAATAGACTGAAGTAACAATTGAGAAAATGGGAGAATGGCATAATAGTGGAAAAGAAATGAAGTTCACTCAAAACTATATTTATTCACAAAATGAAATTATCTTCAAAAGTTAGCTTTCTGCCTAACTTTGTCATATAGAACAACTAATTAAATATTTTGGGACTGCTGTCCTTTCTAGTCACATCAACAAGCATCTGTTACTTGTTAAGCATCTGCCTATTACCCATGTGATATTGAAATCTTGTGATTTAACTTTCTAGATCTCAGTTTTTTCATCTGTAAAATAATGGGACTGGAATGGATAATTTCTGAATTTTCTTCCAACTACAAATATATGATCCTATTACCTATTTTGAGTGTAGCACTGTGGAAAATACCTAAGAGAAGCTGACTGGTAGCATGGAAAACATGAATTTGGAGAACAAATGGAAAACATCATCATCAAAATTTCTTCTACTTCAAAAACATATGATTCTATAAGAAAATTCTGTTTGGGTTTCCAACAAAAGTGAAGAGAAAAATATTAGAGTAATTTGGAGGAATGAAATATGATGAACCAGAATATTCAGGGCAAATTTTGTGAAGTAGGTTGGACTTGAGCCAGTCTTGAAAATAATTTAAGGTTTGACCTGATGTTTTTCAGCTAGAGCAGATGGAAGAGAAATCAAGATCAAAAGGTGAGAGAGATCAGGGTAAACTATGGATCAGTTAGTGAAGTGGCCTAAGTGGAATGGAGGGTTTGAACTAAAATTTTCCTTAGAGTCGATGCTCATATGATGGAGGGCTGGAAAGACTTTTAAAAACATCAAGCCTAGCCCCAGAATTTTACAAATGGAGAAAATAAAACATAATGTTAGTGTACCTTTCCTTGTATAGCAATTAACATTTTTAGGTGATGAATAAATACTTGTTGATTGACTGCCCTTGGTTTTTACAGTTATTAAATAGTAGAGCTGAGATTTGAACCCTAATATTTCTATTCCAAAAAGCTGAAATTTTTTCCACTACTCTGTGCTGTCTTGGTTCTGGGTTTCATTATACCATAATATCTCTTAACAGGCTATCTCTAGCAGGGTATGTCTATGCTAACTCAAACTCACAGTAGTGTATGCCCAAAGACACAGAATGGAATTGGACAAGGGTTTGATGCTCAATTCATACTCCTCAAATGTGATATTTTCCAACTGCATAATAATAATAATAAGAAAAAAAAGAATTCTCTCACTGATATAGGAGCATGCTATGTTGGGTATTGAAGAACAGGCAGCAATACCAGCTGCTGTCTGAGAAAAAGAGGGAGGAAAACTGCCCACAGGGGATATCTGCCTTGAGAGAATGACCTCTTCGTAATAATGTGGGAGAGGCATTTTTCTCAAATCAGAAAATGGAATTGGCACTTGTTTTTAGAGTATCTACTCTATGTGAGGGAGCAGGCAGCAGGGCAGAAATAGGTGGGAGACAAAGAGGAGGAGGGTGAAATGGAGATGGATGAGGATAAAAACACAAAAAGCTGGGAAATAAATACACTCTCAATGTGCTCCTTTTTCTGGTAAATTTTGATAAAAGATGGGCATCCCAGAGGTTCCTGACCTGGCACCCAATTAGAGAATGACAGATGGGAGGCAGATGTCATCTGTTTGGAATGATAGAAGGTGTTTTATTAGAAGTGTATGCTTATAGTAGTTTCATTTTTTGGTGACTTTTCCCTTTAGTTCTGTTTCTTCTTTCACAACATTACTAATGTAGATTTTGTTTTTATATTTGCACATATAACCTATATCAGATTGCATGCCATCTTGGGAAGGGGAGATGAGAGGATAGGATGTAGAAAAAAATTTGGAACTCAAAATGTCAATTTTACATTTTTTCATAGTTTTTATCCTGTTTTATTCTGATCCTTGTTTCATATGACTAATTTTGAAATATGTTTAATATGATTGTACATACATAGCCTACATCATATTACTTGTAGTTTTGGGAAGGGGGAAGGAAAAGAGGGAAGGAAAAAATGTGGAATTCAAAATCTTAGAAAAAATGGATAATGAATTCTATATTTACATGTAATTAGAAAAAATAAAAGACAAAAAATGATATTCACAACTCATTTCTGTGTCTAACTCATTTTGTGTCTCTGAGCAACTCTTTTATCATTAGGTTACAGTCTCATCAGATTTATGTTGAATTATCTCTAAGGTACCCTTCAGCCAGTATGCTAAGATTCTCTTCTTGGCATTCTATGGCAACTTTCTAGGTTATCTACAAAGTGAAGAGAACAGTGATGCTTGTCAGAAGTTTGTAACAAGGATATATTTAGCAGAAATGAGTGAAACCGTATTCAAACAAGCAAACTTTTGTGAGGATGAGTGAATAGTATAGTGGAAAATAGCAAAAGGCTTAGAGTAAAGAAGATTCAAATATTATACAGTCTTGGACAAGTCATTTCATTTCTTTGACTTGAGGAAATCATCTGTATAAAAAAGGTATAATGCAATCAATACTTATAGGAGTATTGTAAGGATTGAATGAAAATTTTTATCAACTCAACTCAATTCAAATCAACTAGCATTTACTATGCTTCCATTATGGGCCAGATACTGTATTAAATGATTCTTATATTCTAATGGAATGAAAAATTCTTTGCAAACCTTAAAGTACTATATTGACATCAGATATTGTTGTTGTTTTATTAACCTTATCTTTATTTGAAATGCAATTATGGATATAATCTTTTTACACTTTTTTGATTTTTTAATTTAAGAAATAAGTTAAACATGTCTTCAAAATAGAATAAAATGTTAACATGAAACTGTTAATCTATTATGTAGAACTTACTAATAATTTTAAATTTTTAATAAAATTATCATGTAAACTTTTTCCTTTTTTTCTCCCCTTCCCCCAGAGGTGATTACCATTACATATATATATATATATATATATATATATATATATATATATATATATATATATACATATATGTAAAGTCATTCTATGCATACATCTATTTATGAATTCTTTCTCTAGATTCAGATAGCATCTTCCTTCATATGTCCTTTGTAGTTAATTTGGTTATTTATAATAGTCAAAATGACTTAGTAATTATCTAAATTGTTATTTTTTGTTAATTGTGAAAATAGATTCTAGCAAGAAAATAGACATCTGAAATTATTTTGAATGATTTGATACAGATCTTTGGTTTCACTGGTATGGGTACTGCCTTCATGGATATAGACTTCCATTATTTTATGTTTTGTGTAAGATAAAGTTGTTTTTTTTTTAGGTTTCTGCAAGGCAATGGGGTTAAGTGGTTTGCCCAAGGCCACACAGCTAGGTAATTATTAAGTGTCTGAGGCCACATTTGAACTCAGGTACTCCTGACTCCAGGGCCAGTGCTCTATCCACTGCATCACCTAGCTGCCCGGATAAAGTTTTAATAAAGAAAGTAGGAGGAAAAGAAAAGTGGCATTAGAGAGGAGAACTTTAGAATTAGACTCTTATCATTAACTTTTCCTGAGTGTATGAACTGGGATAAATAAAGCATCATAATTATTTAATATTGGAAGAGATTGTAAACATCATTTGAGCCTTTTGAATTTTTTCTAGTTTTCTGATTTCCTTCCTTAAATGACATCCATTCAGAACAAACTATCAAATCTCTAGTGTTGAATATGCTGCTTCTCTTGAATAAAGAATGAAAGATATTTATTAAATGCCTATTATATACCAATGATAATAAGTAATATGAAGAATAAGAAATAAGTAGCAATAATAACTAGCACTTACATAGCTCTCTAGGGTTTGCAAAGCATTTTATGTATGTTAAGACATTTGATCTTCACAGCAACAATCAGAGATGGATGATATTGTTATCCCCCTTTCACAGATGAGGTAACAGAGACAGTAATTAAGTGACTTGACAAAGGTCACAGAGGAAATATCTGAGTCAGGATTACAAAACATCTCTTTCTGACTCCAATTCCATCATATTATGCAATCTACCACTTAGTTGATGAGAAAGACTATTCCTTCCCTCAAGAAAACTACATTCTCTTAGGAGACAATAACATATCATTCATGGGAAGAGTTTTTGTCTTGGGAGCTCCAGGGATGGTGAGCTGATTCATAGTGTTGTTGAATGCCATTCATTTTCCAGAAGCAATGGCAGTATTGATTCAATGACTTTTCAAATATTGAATTTATGATCTTCTCACTTGTCTATTTATATATTTGTTTTCCCCAGTAAATTTAACCTCCTTAAGGGCATGAACTATTCTTCAAAATGTTTTTAAAATGGAATGAGATCTGATAAAAGAAGAGGTTGGACTATATCATAGAATCACAGTATTTGATATTTGAAAGGAACTTCAAATGACTTATGCAGCAAAGAATCCATACTTTAACACCTGACAAGTATAACTCCGTTTTTTCTGGAAGACCTCTAAGGCAAAGAACCTATTACTTCCATTGTTAATATATTTGGACAACCCCTATTAGGGAATTTTTACCTAATATTAATCCTAGATTCTCATGTTTGCAATTTCTATCTGTTGCTGTTGACTCTATCCTCTGGGGCCAAACTGAACAGTTATTTCACAGTCCTTCAAATACATGAAGGAAATTCAAATCTAAGATCCAAGTTCTAGAATTGTGAAGAACTTTGGAAGCCATCTAGTTAACCTCTTTACAGGAGAAAACGTAAGACCAAGGAAGGTTAAATGACTTGCTGACTATCATACAGGTAACTAGGTTTTAAAGATAGGATTGGAATCTAGGTTCTCTGACCCTAGAGTCAATCACTGTTTTTCCAAATGTACCAAATTGTCCTGTTCTAAGTCTGCTCTTTTCCACTTAAACATCACCAGTTCTTTCAATTCATCTGCATGCAGCATGTACCCAAGGTCCTTTACATCCCTTCTTGCCTGCTTCTAGACTTCCTTCAGTTCACCAATATCCTTCTTAGACTATTTCATCTGGAAGTGAACATAACATTCAAGATTTGATCTGCCTAGAGACAAAAGGACTAACAACTCCTCATTTCTGAAAACAAACAAAACCATAAAAAATCCCTTTCTTAATATGACCCAAAATCTCATTAGCTTTTTTGGTTGCCACATTATACTTCTGATTTATATTGAGTAAAATGTTTTTCGGTTCCAAAGCTTTTCTTGTTTCTTTTCAACTTAAAATTCCTTAATCTTTTTTTCTTTAAAAATCTTTTCTAGCTTAAATCCTATGAGCTTTTCCTTCAAGGAATAGCTATAGAGGAAGAGAACCAATACTAATAATCACCAGGCTAACCAAGATTAATCTAATCAGAATACTGCTAGTAGTTGTCAAGATTATTATTTATAACACAAAGTATCTGAAAATTGAGAAGCTTATTAATTCTTTGGGCATAGTACTGAGATATCTAATACTATTCTCCATTATGAATTGGAGGCTTGCCTCCTAACAGGCTCAAGTTGCTAGAATACCCAGGACATTTAAATGTTCTCTCAGAATTATCCCACCAACTGACCTTGATAGAATGATTCAGGATGCAATTATATGGAAAATGGAATGGAAATGGAAATGGAAAACCTCTGATCTGAGAAAATGAACAATTACGAGTTCTAAACCTAAGTAAGGAAGGCATCTAGAGAAAAGATGATCTTCTTTGATTCCCCCAGTTCCTACACTATATACAAAGGTATTTTTCATTTGCTAATGCATCTTTTCTTCCTACTTATCTTTACAAAGTATGTTGTGGAACCAGATGGTCCAAGATAGTTTTTTTTACTGGTTGGGATCAAAATAAAATACACAAAATCAAAGCTATTGTATTTCTTGTATGCTTCCAAGGAGCTAAGGCACCAAGTTCTTTTCCCAGGATGAGAGAATTTTGAATGAAAAGGGATTTTGGATGTTATTTTTTCATTTTTTAATTAATATATTGTTTTCCAATTATATATAATAGCAGTTTCTACCCATCATTTCCTGTAAGGTTTTGAATTTTTCAATCTTTCCTTTACCCTCCTTTTCCTCTCCCATCCCCCCACAGAAGGCAGTCTGATAATCTTTACAATGTTCCCATGCTATACATTGATCGAAATTGAAGTGTGTGTTGGGAGAGAAATCATATCCTTGAGGAGAAAATAAAATATTAGAGATAGGAAAATTATGTAGTACATAAGATACTTTTTTATAAAAAAAGATCTGAGATATTATTAAGGAAAACTTCCTAGCTTTTACAGAAGAGGAGGCTGAGGTCCAGAGAGGGGAGGTGATTTACTTAAAATCAACAGGTAGAAAGAAATAGTTTTCTTCCTTAGTAGTGCTGATAGAAGGAGCTTTTGTAACATGCTTACTGTTGCTTCCTTTCCTTGGGTTCAGAATCTCCTATTCTGACCTTTTTACTTTTTAAATATTTCCTATTGTATCCATTATGTAAATGAAGTACTAAAGGCTGTGAGAAAATTAGGATGACCTAAACTGCTGGATGTTCCTCTTAAAGTCTTTATTATTAGCTCTATTTGTTGTCTCACAGTAAATCATTGGAAGAGAAGCTTTCTATAGCTTCCCATCATCACTGACCAGGTAGGATAATAGAAGCAATAGTTGAACAGATGTAGATTCGGGTTACTTGCCAGATCTTCTACTAAAATTTGTTGTATGACCCTGAAAACATTTTTATGTGATATAATTTACTCTACCTATCTGGGTAGCAATTTTCTCATCTTTAAATCAAGAGTTTTTGTGGGAGAGTTATCTATGACAAGGGTCTTCAAAGAGATGACTGTGTTCTCAGAAGGAAAGTATATAATTGGTGGTGATATAGGAAGGACATAAGAACTCAGGACTTCCCAAGTAGGGTACAGTTGGGTTTTGGTCAGATAAGCCATTTTTGGGGTGATTACAGGGGCAACTAGTTGGGTACTATTTCTTCTTTGCATCTACACTTCTCTTAGGACCATACTGAGGTATTGACAGCAGACTGGAACTGAGTGAAGGGCCTGGGAAGGATAAACACCAGGGATGATTCTGGTCAAGCAGAGATATATTGTATCAGAATGGTAATGAACCAATCAATATGAAGCAAATGCAATAGGAACCAGAAACAGAAACAACTGAGGTTAGACTGATGGAAGCAGTCACTTCAGAAGAAGAGCTGGTTCTATTCCTTTGTACAAGGCTGGGGAAATAATAGTGGTAGTCTGGATACAAAAAGGCTGAATAACAAATCAAGTCTCCAAAAAGAGGATGCAGGCCCAGGCCCAACTGGTGGACAATGACAATGAAGCAACAAGTATTTTTTTGCCCGAGATCTGACCTTAAATTTATATTTTTTTAAATTCAAATTAGATTTTTTTTGCTTCAGATTCTCTTCTTCCCTCACTCTTCTCCCTCCCATTGAGAAAGCAAGACAAATAAAATACATTTCAAATATGTAAAATCAGATTTCTGCTTTAGCTATGTTCTCCTACTCACCCCCATCCCTAAAGGCAAGAAATAGAAGAAAAATTTGCTTCACTTCACACTCTGAGTTCTTCAGGTCCCTATTTGGAGATAAAACAAAATGTTTTATAATGAGTCCTTTGGAATTGTAGTTGTCATTGTGTTGATCAGAGTTATTAAGTCTTTTAAAGTTGATTTTCTTTACAATACTGCTGCTACTTTGTAAATACTCCTGCTACTGATCACTTCACTTTGCATAAGTTCAGGCAAGTCTTCCCAGATTTTTTTTCTGATGTCATTCCCTTCATCATTTCTTGTAGCATAACATTTCATCGCATTCGTATTCCATAATTTTCAACAGGCATTTACTAAACACTGAGTTTGTGTTGGGCATTATATTAGGTGCAGGGGATCCAAAGACAAAGGGAAATAGTCCCTGCCCTTGAAAAGTCTACAACCTACACAAAATGGAAACCAAGGCTTTTTGGAGAAGGGGTTTGGAGAATTTGGCATTGGAGTTGAGATAATGGAAACTAGGGAGTGTTTGCTTAAATAATTTTTTACATGATGGTGGTTCAGGATCAAAAAGCATATAGGCTGCCAATTTATGAGACTTGAATGAAGATTAGCTCTGCTCCACAGTAACTGGTGATTTTGGAAGAGTCATTCCACTTTTCTGAGCCACAGTTGTCTCATGTACAATTTTTTTAAAAAAATTGAACTAGTTATCTAGAAAGTTATTTCTAGCTCTAATAATTCATAGATTTATAACCTCAGAGTAAACTTCATTTTCTTATATCCAAATGAAACTGAGAAGCTCTTTTTAAAAAATACTGTAAATAATTTTCATTCATTTAGTAGAAAAATAGAGAAGCTTTATCGAGTATTTTAAAACTTTGCATGTGAGAGTTTACATTTGGTTGCAATAAATTTTTGGGGTTTTTTTGCAAGGCAATGGGGTGAAATGGTTTGCCCAAGGTCACACAGCTAGGCAATTATTAAGTGTCTGAGGTCAAATTTGAACTCAGGTCCTCCTCACTCCAGGGTCGATGCTCTATCCACTGTGCCACCTAGCTTCCCAGGTTCCAAATATTTTTAAAGCAGTAGATCTTCTGTTAGTAGTAGAATATGGTAGATTTTCTATATTTGCAAGTTGCTACTCCAGGGAGTTCTTTCTGTCTTTCAAAATCCATCTCTCTCTCTTTCTCTCTCTCTCTCTCTCTCTCTCTCTCTCTCTCTCTCTCTCTCTCTCTCTCTCTCCCTGTATCTCTCTGTCTGTCTTTTTCTGACTCTTATCTTTTTATCTCTCTCTGTCTCTCTTTTATTCTCTCTTTCTTTTTCTGTTCTAGGAGAAGTCTTTTATCCAATCAGGAGCAACATTCTCCTCCTAATATCTGGCACATGCAAGGCTTTCCTTCAGGGAGAGTTCCAGATCCACCTGAGTGGAGTTCTATATGCATCACTGATTGGAATTAATGGTCCAACTAATACATTATTGGTGGAGCTATGAACTCATAAGAGCAGTTTGATGCTATGCCCAAAGGGCAACAAAAATGTGCATAACCTTTGATCCAGCTATACCACTACTAGGTCTATACCCTGAAGAGATGATGAAAAAGGGTAAAAACATCACTTGTACAAACATATTCATAGCAGCCCTGTTTGTGGTGGCAAAGAATTGGAAATCAAGTAAATGTCCTTCCATTGGGGAATGGCTTAGCAAACTGTGATATATGTATGCGATGGAACACTATTGTTCTATTAGAAACCAGGAGGGATGGGAATTCAGGGAAGCCTAGAGGGATTTGCATGAACTGATGCTGAGTGAGATGAACAGAACCAGAAAAACACTGTACACCCTAACAGCAACATGGGGTCGATGATCAACCTTGATGGACTCGCTCATTCTATCAGTGCAACAATCAGGGACAATTTGGGCTGTCTGCTGTGGAGAGTGCCATCTGTATCCAGATAAACACTTGTGGAGTTTGAACAAAGACCAAGGTATATTACCTTTAATTTAGGGGAAAAAAACCTGATCTTTTATTGTTTGATCTACTTTATGTTTCTTCCTTAAGGATATGATTTCTCTCTCATCACATTCAATTTGGATCAATATATACCATGGAAACAATATAAAGACAGCAAATTGCCTTCTGTGGGGGGTGGGGAGAGGAAAGTAAGATTAGAGGAAAAATTGTAAAACTAAAAATAAATAAAAATCTAAGTTAAAAAAAGAAAAAAGGAATTTTGTCTAAATTTTGTGCTAAAATTTTGAATGTCATACTTCCTTTTTCTATCATCCTTAAGCTAGGTGGCACAATGGATAAAGCACTGTCCTTGGACTCAGAGGTTGGGAATTTGGATTCAGCCTAAAGACACTTGCCACTTACTAGTCATGTGACCTTGGGCAAATCTCTTAATCCTGATTGTCCCACATCCAGGACTATCTTCAGTCATTCTGCTCCATATCTGACCACTGGACCCAGATGGCTTTGGAGGAGAAAGTAAGACTGGTGACTTAGCACAGCACCCCTCACTCAAATTCAGTTCATGTGCTTGTCATGGCATCACCTCTCTGATGTCATAGTCTTCTTCAAGAAAGAAAAGACAATCAGCAATATCATCCAACTCAATGACTCCCAACGTATGATCCTCCATTGTCTATGTCTGGGCATTCTCATTCTTCTCAAATCCTATCAGGTTTATGCCTAACATGACATAACTTCCCATTTTCACTGCTCCTTATGGTTGGGGGAAAGAAGACTATTGGTCATGATTTGGGGAACATATTAGACTCTGTTGCAGCAGGACCCATCTATTTTCTGGTGGAACTGCATGCAAAAAGTTTTGACTGTCTCATGCGAAAGTCACTTGTTAAAAATTTAGTGCTAAAGGCACGTGCTAAAGCTGAAAAACTTCTTACTGTATCTCCTTAAATTATCATTAGTTCCATAACTATCTATGGCTCTGATGGTTAAATATGGATTGCTTTCAGCTGTAATCCACACACTGAATTCATTGAAATAGGGTTTTTAAAAAGTTTTTTCCAAATACATGTTATGAAAGATTTTTCAACATTCATATGTACATGTATATTTTTAAGTTACAAAATTTTCTTCCACCCTCCTCCCCTCAGTGGTGAACAATCAGGTTAACATCGTATATACATGTTTTTGATAAACATGTTTACAGATTAGTCATTTTTGTTCTGAAGAGTTAGGATTAAAGGAAGAGATATATAAGAGATAATTCTTATAAAGTGTTTATCAGATTCTGAAGGTTTTTTTGGTTTTGTTTTGTTTTTCTTCCTCTGGATGGGGATGGTATTGTTCATAGCTGGTCTAAAATGGTTGCCCTAGCTCTTTGAACTGCTGAGAGGAGCTGCTTCCATCAAGGTTGATCATCTCACAATGTTATTAATGTGTACATTCTTCTCTTGGTTCTGCTCCATTCACTCAGCATCAAATCCTGTAACTCATTCCATGCTTCTCTAGAATCCAACAATTTTTGCTTTCTTATATAACAATAATATTTCATAGTATTTGTATACTATAACTTGTTTAGCCATTCCCCAATTGATGGACATCCCCTCA
Organism: Macrotis lagotis; assembly: GCF_037893015.1. Taxonomy (NCBI): domain Eukaryota; kingdom Metazoa; phylum Chordata; class Mammalia; order Peramelemorphia; family Peramelidae; genus Macrotis; species Macrotis lagotis. Next base: position 367,663,482 of record NC_133658.1, read on the forward strand.
ATTTCCAATTCTTTGCCAGTACAAAAAGAGCTGCTATGAATATTTTGGAATATGTGGGACTTTTCCTATTTTTCTGAATATAGACCTAGAATTGCTGGGTCAAAGGTTATGAACAGTTTAATTGCTTTTTGGGCATAGTTCCATATTGCTTTCCACAATGGTTGGATGCCTTCACAACTCCACCAGCAATGCATCAGTGTCACAATCCTCCCACAAACTCTCCAATAGTGATCATTTCCCCTTTTTCTCATCTTAGCCAATCTGATGGGTGTGAGGTGATACCTCATAGTTGCTTTATTTTTATTTTTTAATTTAATTTATTTATCTAATCAGTAATGATTTGTAACTTTTTTATATCATTTGAAAACTGTCTATTCATATCTTTGACCATTTAAAAACTGGGAAGTAACCTGTAAACTTATAGATTCATTGGTTTGTATTTGTTCAATTCTAATTTTTAGGGTTTTATTTTTTCAATTGCCTTTTGTGTTTCCTTTTTAAAGGTGTTGAATTCTCTAGTCAATTTTTCATAATTTTGATACATGGCCCTCATTTCTTTTTTTACATTTTTCTTCTTCTTTTCTTTTGTTTTAAAATTCTTTTTTTAAGTTCATTGAAGAACTTTTGGATTTGGGTCCAATTGATAGACCATTTTGATACATTCCCTGTGAGAGATTTTACACTGATTTCTTCTTCCAACATGGCATTGTTATCATTTTTGTCTGTAAAGTAGTTTTTTATAGTAAGAGCTCTTTAGCTTTTTTGCTTATCTTTGTTGTTTTAGCTCTGCTCCTAGGGTATAGGGAATATCAATCCAAGCTTTTTATGCTGGGGCTGGGGTCTGATCCCTGACTTGTAGGGCCAAGATGTTGAGTATACAGTCCAGGTATTGCCTTTGTTAAGGCTTGCTTTCTCCTTTAAGTCCAGGTTCTATCTTAGCATGGTTTGTTTCTGACCCAGTCTTGTCTTTTGTCCCGGTGTTCCCAGGGTTCAGACTTTGGGGGAAGGGACCCTCCCTGTTGCTTTGCCATCTAGTTGCCATGACCCTTGCTTTTGTCATACTGATGGCACCTGGATTGCACTGTGGATAAAAACCTACTGACTTTCTCACTCTCCTGCCTCTTGGATTTTGCTTTCCCTTTTCTCTTAGAGACAATTCTTCATTCAAGATCCTCCACAATGTCTACTGTTGAAAACATCTCAGAATCTCCTCTTTTTTTCTGGGTGAGATCTGTATCTTGAATGTCATTTCAGAGACTTCATTTATCTTGGGTAGGGAAAAGCACTGGGAGCATGTTAGCTTCATGCCACCATCTTGGATCCACCCTGGAAGTCCCCTGAAATAGGGTATTATATTATTTCCCTATTGACTAGCCTTGAGTAGATATAAGAAATTGTTTCTCAAATTGCAGATTTCCTAAAAACATTAATGAGTTTTGAGTCTATTGGCCATTTAGATAAGATCATTGGATTAATCTATCACTTAAATATCAGTAGATAGATGCAACATGATTTTATAGGAAGCATGATCTTCTGCCTAGGTATTAAGAAGGGAAGTTTTCCCAGACCTACAAAGGATAATTACTTCATTTCTGTTGATCTGAGAGACCTAAGAATCACAGAATCAGTGGATCAATGAAACTTGGTATTGGTTGGAACTTCACAGGCTACCTTACACAAATCATTCCTGAACATTAATTCCCATCTGTAAAACAATCACAAGGAACAATGTAGTTTTTGAATTCTTCTTTCTTTCTTTTTTCTTTTGCAAGGCAATGTGGTTAAGTGTCCTGCCCAGGGTCACAGAGCTAGCAATTATTAAGTGTCTGAGGCTGGATTTGGACTCAGGTCCGCCTGACTTCAGGGTCATTGCTCTATCCATTGTTCTATCCACCTAGATGCCCTGAATGGAATGTTTCTTGAACATATAATTCTAGTTTTAGATAACCCTGGTTGGTTGGAAATTTTTCTTCATATCATCTAAATATGTTTTTTAATCTTCCCTGAATTGTATATAGTTCACCCTTTAGAATCCAATAAAAATAATTCTAATATCATTCCCACAATACAACATTTGAAATAATTTAAAAATCAAAGCCATGTATTCCGCAGTTGTTTTCTTATCACAGCTAGTCTCTCCTACTTTCTATAATTGACTTTCATAGGAAATGATTTCAATATTCTTCAGTGGCCTGCTTATAGTAATTTATACACTCTGAAGTTCATCAATGTCTTTCACAATATGGTGCACCCAAGAACTAAACACCTTACTCTAAAGCAAGTTTGACCGTCACCTCACTTGGTCATTTGGACTTTTTTATTGCAACATGATGATGATGATGATGATGATGATGATGATGATAATGATGATGATGATGAAGATAAAGATGAGGGTGAGGATAATAGCAAACATTTAAATAATTTCTTAAAGTTTGCAGATCACTTTACATATACTGTCCCATAGAATCATAAAATTTCATTTACTTGTTTGACTTCCATTTTTGATTGCAACTCATTAAAACTCTCAGATTTTTCTCAGGTGATCCATTATTTAGCCATGTTTTCCCATCTTCTGTTTTTTAAAATGTTTTGAAATGTTTTCCTTAAAAATATATGTGCTTACTGAAAAAAAGAAAAAACATATATTTTCTATGATTGAGTTTTCTCTTGTACTTTATCATAGACACTTTGATGGAGTATTCACTTTATCATAAAGTCCTCAACTTTTCCCTACTTCCCCCAAATCAAGTTTCTCCTAGTTGGCATTTGTATCCAACATACTTCATTGAAGATAAAGAGGTGCTTATTAAACACTCAGTGATTAATAAATTCATTGATGAGAATCAGGTCTAGAATTGAAGTTTTCCCTGTTGACACTTCTACTTTTTGAAAATGAAATTATTTTTAAAGCAAGCCAAGAATATTTTTTGGCAGAGGGAGAGTTCCAGCAGATGTCTAGATAATTGAAGGCTTTCATGGCTACCACAACATGCCTTTGTGCCAGGTTTGTCATCTGTTTTCAAAACTCCCTGCTTCTTCTTTCTGTCTATCATTTATGCTATTCTCTGATGACACTGAGTCTTCTATTTTTTTCTCTTAATATTTACACAAATTCTTCCCATTAAGATTTCCCCATGGGACTTGAATTTTCTTGCATGAGTATTGCTTCATAATCATTGAGTCTATTCATCTCCTCTATCTCTTTTACCTACCTGCCTCTGTTATGAATTAGTTACATACTTCCAGAAACCCATTTCTGCCTTGGGTGTCATGACTTGTCAACTCCATGATTTCTATTATCTCAAATTCATTTTTTTGTTAGGATCTCTAGTTCACTTTGATTCTTGTCCACATCTTGTGTAATGTGGCATAGATATTTGAGTTAATGAGTTTAATTGTTGATTTCTTTCTTGGATAGTATCTCCTGTCAGTTTCTGATCATCTAGGATGCTATTTTTCCTATATATTAACTATTATCTAACATGAATGATTCATATGCAGTGATTTTGTTTTATTTTTTCTCAACAGAGCAGATATTTCCTTGACTTGCTTTAGTGATAATTTCATCTTTCTAAAGGAAAGGAAGGAGACAAGGGAAAATTATATTCTGCATCTTATTGTCAATGATAAAGAACATCTAGTTGCTGGGTTGCAAGTTATATTAAAAATTCTTCCTGAGAGAAATAACTACTCCTTCCTAGAGGTTGGAAAGGAAAGATGGGACAGGCATAGCCAGTTTTGATGACAGGAAAATAAGAATTCAGAGCATTCTGAAAATAGATAGGCTCCCATGAGCTGAAATGCTTCATAGAAAGTTCACCTAGGAGGAATGAGAGCTGCTTAAGGATGACATTCTGAAGACACAAGGGAAATTGATCTAATGGGGAAGAAAAATGGTATCTGTCTAAAGAAACCCACAGATACACAGGAAACAGATGAATCTACCTTGGTATAAAAAAGAATGTATATATATATATTATATATATATATATATATATATATACACATATATATGAAATGTATATATATACATATATATATGAAAAATAGAAGGAGGTTTAGATAAGAGAGGATGAATATAAGAATGTTATATGATAATTATGTCAAGAGTGCTAAAGTTCATAATAAATTGAGGTCAAAGAAGTGGTTAAGAATAAGGAAAAGGTTATTTTAGCTACATTGTGATAAGCAGGAAGATCAAAGATGACTGCATACCTTTGCTGGGAATAGATGTAAAAAATGATAATTTTCAAAAGAAAGAAGGAAAAGCTACTCAAATCTTATCTTGATTCTGTTCCCCCTATTCTCAAGGAGAATAAACATTATGGATTATATTATTAATATGCTCAGTCATGGAGTAGATGAGAACATTGTACATTCCCCTCTACCCTCTAAATCCCCTCTCTACTATTACACCTTCTTTCTGGAGGTTAACTTTGAATTCAGGTTTTCTTGACCTCCAAGGTCAATAGAGCACCAGACCTGGAGATAGGAAGACTTTTCCTCAATTCAAATTTGGTTTTAGACACTTACTAACTCTGTGAGCTTGGGCAAGTCATTTAATTCTGTTTATTTCATTTTTCTCATCTGTAAAATAAGTTGGAAAAGAAAATGGCAAAACACTCTAGTATCCTTGTGAATGGAATCATGAAATTGGCATATTATCTGTTTTATTATATTTATGATACTTTTTCTTAGTTTTTTGTATTAGTTCAATTTTTATGTTCAGCTTTATTAATTTCTCATTTAATTTTTAGTATATCCAGTTTGATGTTTAATTGTGTAATTTTAATTTGCTCCTTTTCATTGATCAGTTCTTTATTTTTAGTGATAGGAGTATTTACAGATATGTCTTCCCCTTAGTATTGATTTTACTGCAAGCATGAATTTTGGGACATTGTCTCTTTGTTGTCATTTTCTTTAGTGAAATTATTGATTGTTTCTAAGATTTGTTCTTTGACTCACTCTTTCTTTAGCATTAGACATGGGTTTTAAGGTGTGTTCAATGAAGACTAGAATTTCTGGTATGAGGGCTGTTGAACCCCTTTCAGGGCAGCTTTTCAATTTTGATGTACACCTGAACCACCTAACTTTCATCTATGGCCCCAAGAAATGACCAAACACTAGTAAACCATTTCATAATGTTGGGTAAACCAGGTTGAGAATAACCAAAGCAATCTCAAACTCATTGATGAATTGAAGGGGGATGTCTACCCTCAAGGATGTGAAATCTTCTATTGGTAGAATGGACAGATGAGAACACACCTATGAAGGCTGCTGAAGCATGTACTTTGATGCCCATTAAGCTTGATTAGACATCAAAGATACTGAGGTTATCCACTATATCTAAAGTCATTACAAGTTGTCTTGAATATTTCTTGCTACTGGTTCATGATGACTTTGGAAGAGAGAGAGAATAATTTCATGTAATTCTGCCACACTGAATTCAATTTATGCATGAATCAAATGATATCACTACTTTACCATTACAATATCAAAATCCTATGGTGACAGACAAGTGATAGATGTAGCAGCAGGTGAGGATATACTAGGAGCTATAGTCATAACCCTGCACACAGGCCACAGGTTCATTTCCCCACTGAAAGTAGTGGGAATTGGTAGCCCATTGGGAGTCTGAGCAGCCCTTTTAAGGATTGCACTGCTCCCCTCCTGGTGTGAGGAAGGTGTTAGAAAAGGCACCCTAAAAACTGTTGGCTTACCCAACGCTGGTCTGATTACTATGGCAGAAGAGGATTCTACCCTGTGGTTTAAATATAAAAAAAAATCAGCAAAACTTTCTACAAAGATGATTCCACTCACTATTGGAGCATGGAATGTGCACCCACTCATAGATAACACACAATCCAATACATATGAAAGATTAACAGCTCTTGTAAGAAAATTTGGCAGGTATCAATTCCAAATAGCATCCTTGAATGAATCAAGGCTGGCAAATTGTTAGCTTCCTGAAGTTGGAGCAGGATCCATGTTTTTCTGGAGCAGCAGCAGGGTTATGAAGTTGGGGTAGGTTTTGCAATCAAAATTAATCTAGTCAACAAGCTAGAATGTCTACTAAAAGGAGTGAACATCATTATCATGAGCCAATGAGATTGCCACTTGGAGGAAAATGCCATGACCCCATTATCATTGCCTATACTTCCACTATGATGAACCCTGATGAAGTTAAAGAAAAATTTTATGAAGTGTGGAGACACTTATCACTGTTTCAAAAGAGGACAGTCTTATAATTCTAGGTGACATTAATGCTAGAACAGGCTCAGTCTACCAGTCATGGCTAGGAGTCCTTGAAAGGGATGGAAATGGAAACAGCAACAGCATTGATCACCTACTACAAAAGGCTTGTGCATCTCATTGTCTTCTCATCCCATACACTGTCTTCCATTTGCCTAAATGCAGTAAGATTTCCTGAATACACCCTAGCAGCAAATATTGGCACCTAATAGACTATATGTTTGTAAGGAGGAGAGACAGATAGGAAGTGAGAATGTGGTACAGGGTGCTGGACTGATCAAAGACTCATCCTTTTCAAGAAAAGTATTCAGATTAAATTTAAGAGATAGCCACAAGGCAAAATGCCTACCAGAAAAATTAATGTGAAGAGATTAAAGTGCCTCTCCTAGTTGGAACAATTTGTAGCTAACTTGGAGGAAAAGTTGAGCCAACATACTGTTGTTAACTAATGGAGCAGAAAAAGAGTGGGTAACTTTCAGAGATTTGGTATAAAGTACCACATTTGCTTATCTGGGTCAGAACACTCACAAACATCAAGATTGGTTTGATGAAAATGATGGGGAAAAGCTGCTAAATCGAATATGAGAACTCTACAGGGTTTACCAGTAGGATAGTTCACTAATTTCTAAAAAGGCAGCATTTAATTTGATCAAAAGTAAAGTATAAATAAAACTTAGAGAGATGCAGGACTCCAGGTTCAGTAAGGAGGCAGATGAAATTCAATGCTATGCAGAGAGTAACAATCCAAAGTATTTTTATGATGCCAAAGTATTTTTATGGGCCAAAGACCTATGGTACATTTCAATTGCTCAGTGCTCATGGAGCCACTTTGAATAATGATAGGGATGTGATCATCATTCAATGCAAAAGCCATTGACTGTTTACCTCAAGTTTAAATAAATCTTTTTCCAGATGAACTTCCAACTGAAGAAGAGATTCTCAATGCCATTAGGTTCCTTTCATGTGGCAAAGCAACTGGTACTGATTGTATTCCAGCTGAGATCTCCAAGGTGAGGGGTTCATTGCTCATCCAAAAGATGATTAAAAATTTCCAGATTGGGGCAACTAGATGGCACAGTGGCTAGAGCACCAGCACTGGAGTCAGGAGTTCTTGAATTCAAATCTGACCTCAGACACTTAATAATTACAAAGCTGTGTGACTTTGGGCAAGTCACTTAATCCCATTGCCTTGCAAAAATAAAAAAATCAGATTATATTGCATGAAAAAATTGTCCCCCAAGAATTCAAGAATGCCTCCATTATGCATCTCTATAAAGGTAAAGGGTCTAGATTATGCTGTGGCAATTGGGGTATTTCTCTTTTTTTTAGATTTTTACAAGGCAAATGGGGTTAAGTGGCTGTCCAAGATCACACAGCTAGATAATTATTAAGTGTTTGAGGCCGGATGTGAACTCAGGTACTCCTGACCCCAGGGCTGGTGCTCTATCCACTTCCCCACCTAGTCACCCCAGGGGTATTTTTCTTTTCATCATCATTACTGGTAAGAGTCTTGCCAGAATCCTTCTCTCATGGATACTTTACTTGGATGATGGTTACCTTCCTGAGAACTAGTGTGACTTCAGACATGGTCAAGGAATGGTCAATATGGTATTTTCTGCTGACAACTCCAGTAAATATGCCAGGAACAGAACAGACATCTTATGCTATGTTTGTAGATCTAACCAAGACCTCTGTCATGAGGACTTATGGAAAATTATGTCAAAATTTGGTTGCTTGGAAAAATTCAACAAAATTTTTACGATGACATACTTGCTTGCCTGGATTCTAGATAGTGGATGATGCTCTTGTGATTCCTTGTCAGCAGTGGAGTGAAACAAGGATGTGTTTTTACTCCCATACTTTTTAGCATGATATTTTTAGCCATGTTTTCAAACATCTTAACTGAAGTTGAACTTGGCATCAAGATCAATGACTGCATAGTTGACAAATTCTTCAACTTGGAAAGGTTACAAGCCAAGACCAAAGTGGAGGAAGTGAAGGTGCATGATCTTCTGTTTGTAGATGATTGTGCATTCAATGCAGCCTCTGAAGGTGAGATGCAGCACAATACTGATCTATTTCTAATGTTTATGCTAATTTTGGTCTAACACATCACCAAGAAAACACAGGTGCTCCATCAACCAACTCCACATCATCCACATTGTCTACATGTGGAAGCACTGATTATAGCAAATGGAGAAAATTTGAATACTGTGAAAAAGTATTTAATCATTATTTAATTATATAATTAAATTATTTAATTAAATTATTTAATACTTAAATTAGTTGTGTCTTTTCCAGAGCAGTGTACAGTGATAATGAGGTTGATACACACACAATTCCAGAGCTGACTCAAGTATTTGAGAGGCTCTGAAAGAAAATGTGGTAGAGAAAAGGTATTAGACTAACTACCAAACTGAAGGTCTACAGAACCATTGTGCTGACCTTATTGCTGTTTACTTGTGAAACCTGGACAGTCTACCAGTGCAATACCAGGAAACAGAATTGCTTCCATTTAAATTGACTCAGGAAGATTTTAAAGATCACCAACAGGATATGATACTATATGCTAAGGTCCTTTCTTCAGCTAAACAGTCTAGCATTCAAATGTTCTGAAAAAGACTCAACTACAATGGGCTGAACTTATTGTTAGAATTGCAGATTTACACTTGCCAAAAAGACAATTTTATGGATAACTGACATAGGACTAGTTCTCACAAGGGGGTCAGAATAAGTGATACTGGAACACCCTGAAATTTTCTTTTAAGAACATTAGAATTGATTGTACAACATGGGAGACATTGGCACAGAACTGCCCAGTATGGCATACCCTCATTGGAGTGGGTGCTGGTATTTATGAATTAGGCAGAATTGAAGCAGTTCAAAGGAAATGTGAGATATGAAAGTTTAGTGTAACCATCCCAGGTGTTCACATAGACTATTTGTGCCAAATTTGTGGTAGAGCATTCAGAGCTTATATTGGTGTGATCAACCAGCTGGACACACTGTAATTTGTCACAAACATAGGGATGTCATTTTGCTCTTCAGTAAGGAAGGACAAGATCCAATCAATCTTCAGGATTAGATTGTGTAGTTTCCAGTTAGTTTTAATCTGTTTTCCATGTCTCTTTATAGGAAACAATTTTATTGTATTATGAATTGAAAGGATGAATTTAATATTTCTGCTTCTTTGTACTTGTTTTTGCAGGTTTGAACTCTAATATATAGTCAATTTTTGTGAAGTTAGTATTTACATCTGAGAAAAAATATACTTTATATTTCTATTCACTTCCCCCCCTTCCCCGGAGAGCTATCATATCTAACTTTACTAAAATTCTTCTCATCTTGTTAACTTTTTTCTTTGGAGTTTCAAAAATCATCCTCTCATATAAGAAATGCAAATTGTTTAACCACATTAAGTCTCTAAAGATTACTCTTTCATGGTTACCTTTTTACATTTCTATCAAGCTTCATATTTGAATGTCAAATTTTCTTTTCCTCTGATCTTTACATCACTTATGTTTGAAAGCCCTCCATTTCATTAAATATACAATTCTCCCTGAAAGATTTTCTGTATAGGTTATTCTCTGTTGTAATCAGTCATTTGCCATTCATAATTTCATATTCCAAGACCTCTGCTCATTTAACTTGAAAGCTGCTAAATCTTGTGCATGCCTGACTTTGACTCCACAATATTTCAATTGTTTTTTACTGACTACTTATATTTTTCCTTGACCTGGGAATTACAGAAATTGACTAGAATATTTTTGGTAGTTTCCATTTTGTGATCTCCTTCAGGAAGTGACAAGTATATTATTTTAATTTCTATTTTACCCTCTGGATATTAATATTGGAGAATTTTTCCTTTATAATTTCTTGATATATAATGCTAAACTCTATGTTTGATCATGGCTTTCATGAAGTTCAATAATCTCAAATTACCTCTTCTTGATCTACTTTTCTAGTCATTTGTTTTTCTAATGTGGTATTTCACATTTTCTTCTATTTTTTTCATTGTTTTAGCTTGTTTTACTTTTCTGAAGTCTCATAAAAGTATTACCTTCTGAGAGAAAGGATTATTAATAATATCTTGGGGAGATTTAGAACTCTTCTTCTAAATTCCTGATTTTAAGAAGGTCAATCCCTTGAAGAACATTATTGATAATGAGATTGAATTACTTCTTTTTGATCTTGATTAGACCCTACCCAACCTTATAAGGAATTTAATTTAAAATGGGGAAGTCCATTGTGATGTAATCAATTCTGGATTGAGACAGATAATCTTTGTAAAGATAGTCCAAGAATGCAGGTAGTCTTTTTGACTTGATTTTTGACATGATTTCACTCTCAGTCCCTCATACTCTTTGAAAGGTAAATAAACTGTGTATCTGTCTCAGTGATTGTCTTTAATTTAAAAGAAACTGCCAAATGACTGTCCTTTTATTAATTACCTTCTGGTTTATTAATAAAATGATTATACCATGTCTCTCAAACCTTTTTAAAAGTCTCATTTTACACATCCAATTCTAATTTTCAGGAAATCATTTTCTTCAGTTAATTTTTGTATTCTTTTTCCACTTGACCAATTTTGGTTTTAAGGCCTTCTTTTCTACTTTATAATTTTGAACCTCCTTTTACATTTGAAAACTGCTTTTTAAGGATATTTTGTCTGTTCAAATCCTCCAGACCCCTGTACCCCCACTATTTAGCAAGCAGGTAAATAATAAGTTAAAATCAGAGATTGTTGTGAACATTACAACTTAAATAATTCCTTTACCAATAAATGATCAGATGTGAGACTCCAGGAAAATTGCAACCTCTTTCTGAGTTTCAGTTTTCTTTTATGTAAAATGAAGGGACTAGCCTAGATGGTCTGAATATATGGTCTGATCTGAATATATGCAAATTGAAGAACATCAAATCCACCCATATTTATAGTGCAAAATCTCTTCTAAAGTCAAATATAAACAGTCTTTTTAGTTTTTTTGCAAGGCAATGGGGTTAAGTGGCTTGCCCAAGGCCACACAGCTAGGTAATTATTAAGTGCCTGAGGCTGGATTTGAACTCAGGTACTCCTGACTCCAGGGCCAGTCCTCTATCTACTGTGCCATCTCACCACCCAAATATAAACAGTTTTTGCATTATCTAATGTTTTGAATTATTCTCACCATTGACTTCATCCACTGACAAAGAAAACTGTCTAAACACAGAATTCTAACACATTTAAATATAGAGGGAAAATCTACTGTAGGCTCTGATAGTGCTAGAAATTCAATCAATTCTAGGACATTGATTGCTAAATAATCAGTTATGGATAGATTTTTTAGTTCCATTTTTGAATATCTTCTACTCCTCAGTACTTATACTAGAGGACTTCAATAATCATGGCTGATTATCTTTCAGTTAAATTCCCCAACTCAGTCATCCCTTCTACCTAAGCTACACATAAAAATGGTCACACCTTGAATCTCACTATTACCCCAAAATGTTCCACTTGTCTAATTAAAATTCAAACATTGCTTTAATTGAAGAAAACTTTCCATCATTCTATGCCTCATTCCTTGTCTTCTCAATCTTTCCTAACAATTATACCAGCAGCTCTATTCAAACTTCACTCATCTTGGCCATATTGTTGGTCAATTAAACTCTACAAAGACTTCTGCTCTTGAATATCTTACTTCCTTTTCATGGAAGTACATCGATTGGAAGTTTATCCCTTGTCAAATTCCAGTCCTAAATTAATCCTATTTTGTGACTAGTACTCTCAATACTCATGTTACTGTACAGAATTAAAGGACTTAAATTAATTATGATAACTAGATAAATTAAAAATTCCTTTTATCTTGTTTTCATTGGAACCTTCCAGCAACACATCAGGCTTTGTATCTTTCTTTTAAATATATATAATTTCAGGAAACACCTTGTGTACAGTTGTATTCCTTTTTTCATATATATATATATATATATATATATATATATATATATATATCTCCAATAATTAGTCTATTATTTGTAACTCCTGGGAAATTAATAAATATTTGTTGGTTAACTGAAAGACTGAAGTGACTATTGTTCTTTACATATGTCCTTGAATTTATTCCCTCTTATTTCTCTGGCTAGTTGGAACTTTTAAAAGTCGCTATCTCTATGACATTCAACTTCTTTCTATTTGCTAGTTTATATCTTAGTGCTTTCAAACATGTATATCCTTAAAATAAGTAAAAAAATAACTATACCCTACCATTTCCTCAAAATATCATACTAAATCTTCTCTCCTTTCTTTTTAGGCAAATTACTAGGGGGAAGAAGAGTAATCTATTCTTTGCTGTTGTTCTTTCAATCTCCCCTGAACTCTGCAATTTAGCTTCTGACCTCATCACTGAACTGAAGTTTGGTTCCAAAGTTAACATTTCTTAAGTGTCATATATATGAAAGTCTTTTTTTCAGGGTGTACACATTTTGAGATATATGCTATATTTTACTCTATTATTCACCATCTCCCATTCTCTCCTTTCTGAACTTTTTTCACAATGTTCTCTTCTGGTTTTTGTCTTGTCTTTCTTTTTTTTTTTACTTTTTTTTATTAAAGATATTATTTGAGTTTTACAATTTTCTCCCAATCTTGCTTCCCTCCCCCACCCCCACCCCACAGATAGCACTCCATCAGTCTTTACTTTGTTTCCATGTTGTACCTTGATCCAAATTGGGTGTGATGAGAGAGAAATCACATCCTTAAAGAGGACAGAATTCTCAGAGGTAACAAGATCAGACAATAAGATATTTGTTTTTTTTCCAAATTAAAGGGAATAGTCCTTGTACTTTGTTCAAGCTCCACAGCTCCTTATCTGGATACAGATGGTACTCTCCTTTGCAGACAGCCAAAAATTGTTCCCAATTGTTGCACTGATGGAATGAGCAAGTCCTTCAAGGTTGAACATCACTCCCATGTTGCTGTTAGGGTGTACAGTGTTTTTCTGGTTCTGCTCATCTCACTCAGCATCAGTTCATGCAAATCCCTCCAGGTTTCCCTGAAATCACATCCCTCCTGGTTTCTAATAGAACAATAGTGTTCCATGACATACATATACCACAGTTTGCTAAGCCATTCCCCAATTGAAGGACATTTACTGGATTTCCAATTCTTTGCCACCACAAACAGGGCTGCTATAAATATTTTTGTACAAGTAATGTTTTTACCCTTTTTCATCATCTCTTCAGGGTATAGACCCAGTAGTGGTATTGCTGGGTGAAAGGGTATGCACATTTTTGTTGCCCTTTGGGCATAGTTCCAAATAGCTCTCCAGAAGGGTTGGATGAGTTCACAGCTCCACCAACAGTGTAATAGTGTCCCAGATTTTCCACATCCCTTCCAACAGTGATCTTTATCCTTCCTGGTCATACTGGCCAATCTGAGAGGTGTGAGGTGGTACCTCAGGGAAGCGTTAATTTGCATTTCTCTAATAATTAATGATTTAGAACATTTTTTCATATGGCTATGGATTGCTTTGATTTCCTCATCTGTAAATTGCCTTTGCATATCTTTTGACCATTTATCAATTGGGGAATGGCTTTTTGTTTTAAAAATATGACTCACTTCTCTGTATATTTTAGAAATGAGTCCTTTGTCAGAATCATTAATTGTAAAGATTGTTTCCCAATTTACTACTTTTCTTTTGATCTTGATTACATTGCTTTTATCTGTGCAAAAGCTTTTTAATTTAATGTAATCGAAATCATCTAATTGGTTTTTAGTGATGTTCTCCAACTCTTCCTTAGTCATAAACTGTTCCCCTTTCCATAGATCTGAAAGGTAGACTAGTCCTTGATCTTCTAATTTGCTTATAGTACTGTTTTTTATGCCTACATCCTGTAACCATTTGGATCTTATCTTCGTAAAGGGTGTTAGGTGTTGGTCTAATCGAAGTTTCTTCCATACTAACTTCCAATTATCCCAGCAGTTTTTATCAAAGGGAGTTTTTATCCCAGTGGCCAGACTCTTTGGGTTTATCAAACAGCAGATTACTACACTCTTCTCCTGCTTTTACACCTAGGCTATTCCACTGGTCCACCACTCTATTTCTTAGCCAATACCAAACAGTTTTGATGACTGATGCTTTATAATATAATTTTAGATCAGGTAGGGCTAAGCTACCGTCGTTTGCATTTTTTCTCATTAAGCTCCTGGCAATTCTTGACTATTTATTTCTCCATATGAATTTACTTTCAATTTTTTCTAACTCATTAAAGTAATTTTTTGGAATTTTGATTGGTAGGGTACTAAACAGATAGTTTGGTTTTGGTAGAATTGTCATTTTTATTATATTAGCTCTCCCTCACCATGAGCAGTTGATATTTGCCCAGTTATTTAAATCTGGATTAATCTGTGTGAAAGGTGTTTTATAATTGTTTTCAAAAAGATTCTGAGTCAGTCTTGGCAAATAGACTCCCAAATATTTTACACTGTCTGAGGTTACTTTGAATGGGATTTCTCTTTCTACCTCTTCCTGCTGTTTCTTTCTAGACATATATAGAAAAGTTGAGGATATATGGGGGTTTATTTTATAACCCACAACTTTGCTAAAATTGCTAATTGTTTCCAGTAGTTTTTTAGAAGATTTCTTGGGATTCTCTATAGAGACCATCATGTCATCTGCAAAGAGTGAGAGTTTTGTCTTTTCCTTACCAATTCTAATTCCTTCAATTTCTTTTTCTTCTCTAAATGCTGATGATAACATTTCTAATACAATATTGAATGCTAGTGGTGATAATGGACACCCTTGTTTGACCCCTGATCTTATTGGGAATGCCTCTAGCCTCTCCCCACTGAATATAATATTTGTTGATGGTTTCAGATAGATACTGCTAATTATTTTAAGGAACAGTCCATTTATTCCTAAACTCTCTAGTGTTTTTAACAGGAATGGATGCAGTATTTTGTCAAAAAGCTTTTTCAGCATCTATTGATATGATCATATGATTTCTGATAGGTTTGTTATTGATATAATTTAGTATACTAACAGTTTTCCTAATATTGAACCAACCCTGCATTCCTGGAATAAATACTACTTGATCATAATGTATTTTCCTAGTAATGACTTGTTGTAGTCATTTTGCTAAGATTTTATTTAGGATTTTTGCATCTATATTCATTGGGGAAATAGGTCTATAATTTTCTTTCTCTGTTTTAACTCTTCCTGGTTTAGGTAACAGTACCATATTGGTTTCATAGAAAGAATTAGGCAGAGTTCCATATTTCCCTATTTTTCCAAAGAGTTTATATAGGATTGGAACCAATTGTTACTTAAATGTTTGGTAGAATTCACTTGTGAATCCATCAGGCCCTGGAGATTTTTTTTTTAGGGAGTTCAATAATGGCTTGTTGAATTTCTTTTTCTGATATAGGGTTGTTTAGGTATTTAATCTCTTCTTCATTTAACCTAGGCAACTTACATCATTGTAAATACTCATCCATTTCACTTAGATTATCAAATTTGTTGATATAGAGTTGGGCAAAATAATTTCGAATTTTTACTTTATTTTCCTCCTCATTGGTGGTGAGTTCACCTTTTTCATTTATAATACTAGCAATTTGGTTTTCTTTTTTCTTTTTTTTAATCAAATTGACCAGAGGTTTATCAATTTTATTGGTTTTTTCATAATACCAACTTTTGATTTCATTTATTAATTCAAAATTTTTTGTTTTCAATTTTATTAATTTCTCCTTTAATTTTTACAATTTCTAATGTGGTATTTGGGGATTTTTGATTTGTTCTTTCTCTAATTTTTTTAGTTGCACATTTAGTTCATTGATTTCCTCTTTCTTCAATTTATTCATATAACCATTTAGAGCTATAATATATCCCCTGAGAGTTGCTTTGAATGAATCCCATAGGTTTTGGTATGTTGTTTTATTATTATCATTATCTAGGATAAAATGGTTAATTTTTTCTATAATTTTTTTTTGGTCCACTCATTATTTAAATTGAGGTTATTCAGTTTCCAATTTGCTCTGGGTCTATATCTCTTTGGCCCAGTATTGCATATGACTTTTATTGCATTGTGATCTGAGAAAGATGTATTCACTATTTCTGCCTTTCTGCAGTTGATCATTTGGTTTTTATGTCCTAGTACATGGTCAATTTTTGTATAAATTCCATGTACTGCAGAGAAAAAGGTATATTCCTTTCTATCCCCATTCAGTTTCCTCCATATGTCTACCATATCTAATTTTTCTAACAATCTATTTAGCTCCCTAATTTCTTTCTTGTTTGTTTCATGATTTGATTTATCTAGATCTGATATCGTGAGGTTGAGGTCTCCTAGTAGTAGAGTTTTTCTGTCTATGTCTTCCTGTAATTCTTTCAGTTTCTCCTCTAAAAATTTGGGTCCTGTCCCACTGGATGCATATACATTCAATATTGAAATGACTTTATTGTCTATGGTACCTTTTAGGAGGATAAAGTTTCCTTCCTTATCTCTTTTAAGGCTATCTATTTTTGGTGCTGCTTTGTCTGAGATAAGGATTGCTACCACTGCTTTTTTTACTTCAGCTGAAGCAAAATATATTTTGCTCCAACCTTTTACCTTTACTCTATATGTATCTCTCTGCTTCAAATGAGTTTCTTGTAAGCAGCATATTGTAGGATTCTGGTTTTTAATCCACTCTGCTATTTGCTTACATTTTATAGGAGAGTTCATCCCATTCACATTCAAGGTTATTATTACTAATTCTTTATTGTCCTCTGTGCTATCTTCCCTCTGTTTGTATTTTTCCCCCTTTCCCCCCTTTTATCCATGTTCCCCAGTATTTTGTTTTTGAATACCACCCCCTTCAGTATGTTTGTCCTCCTATATCACACCCTCCCCTTTCTTTCCCCTTTCCCTTTTTCTCTTTTCCCTTCCCTTCCTTTTGTTATTTCCCCTTATTTCCCTCACTCCCCTTCCCTTTCTTTGTCCCCCCTCCCCTTTTCCCCTTTTAATGCTTGAAAGGTTAGATGTTTTACAAGTTAACTGAGTATGTGTAGGTTGACTTTAAGCCAAGTCTGGTGAGAAGAAGATTCAGGTGTTTCTCCTCTGCTCCCTTCTTCCCCTCTATTACCATAGGTTTTTTGTACCTCTTAGTATAATAAGATTTGTCCTATTCAATCCCCTCCCTCCTCCCATCTCTTTCCTGTCCCCCTTTTTAGGGAGGTAGTGTATTTTTTTTTAGATCATTCTATCTAGGTCATAGAAAATTCTGAGTGTCTGTCCCTTCTGGTTCAGCATATTGTATGGGATAGAGTCAAAATTCCTGAGAGTTATTAGAGTCTTTCTCCCAAGTGGGGTTAAAACCAGTTACATCCCATTAGATAGTAGTCTCATGGATAGGCCATTGATGTCCATCACTTCTGGCTAGGTGTATTCTCTCTGTTAGAGTTACATTTCTCAGGACTTATGAGAGTCTCTTCCCCCACCCCATGCTGGAATATAGCCAGTTTCAACTTACTAGATTGCATTTTTTTCCTTTTACCACCCCCTGTTTTTTTTTACCTTTTCATGTGTCTCTTGAACCTCCTGTTTGATATCCAAATTTTCTTTTTAGCTCTGGTCTTTTCATCAGAAGTTTTTGGAACTCTTTCATTTCGTTAAATGTCCATCTTTTTCCCTGGAAGAGAAGGCTCAGCCTTGCAGGAAAGTAGATTCTTGGCTGCATTCCAAACTCCCGTGCTTTTCGAAATATCTCGTTCCAGGCCCTTCAATCCCTTAAAGTTGATGCAGCCTGGTCCTGCGTGATCCTTACTGTGTCTCCTTGATATTTAAATTGCTTCTTTCTGGCTGCTTGCAGGATTTTCTCTTTTATCTGATAGTTCTGCAGTTTGGCCACAACATTCCTTAGTGTTTTCATTTTAGGATCTTTTTCTGGTGGGGATCAATGTACTCTTTCAATAACTACTTTGCCCTCTGATTCCATGATATCAGGGCAGGTTTCCATCACTAGATCCTGTAATATTAAGTCCAGGTTTTTTTTTTCTCTTCAATGTATTCAGGAAGTCCTATAATTTTCAGGTTGCCCCTCCTTGATCCATTCTTAAGGTCAGTAGTTTTGTTGATGAGGTATTTTACATTTGCTTCTATTTTTTTCTATTTTTTGATTTTGTTTAACTGACTCTTGCTGTCCCATGGAGTCATTAGTTTCTGTAGACTCTGTTCTTTTTTGGGGAGAGGAATTTTCTTCATTAACCTTTTGCAACTCCTTTTCCAATTGGTCAATTCTGCTTTTGAAAGAGCTTTCCATTTGACCAATTTAGGATTTTAGAGAATTAATTTCTTTTTGCATTTGCTCATTTGAGGATCTGAGAGATTTATTCTTTTGTGTTTGTCCAATTGTACTTTCTAAGCTTTTTTTTTTCTTGGTGCAAGGTATTAATTGTCTCTCCAAAATTTTTAGGCTCCTTCCTTATTTCTTCAAGGAAGTTTTTCTGTGTTGGAGACCAGATTGTATTCTCCTCAGAGGTTGCAGGTCTCTCTGAGTTGGGGTCTTTCCCTTCCAGGAATTTTTCTATGGATCCACCTTTCAGCTGACCCTTCTTCATTATGCTAAGTACTTGAGTTGGGGGGGGGGGGGCTGGTTCACCTGGGCTTGAGATCGCTAAAGTCTCTACTGATTGTAGTTTCTCTGGCTGGCCAGTAGGAGGTGCTGGTTACCCTCTCAGGAGTTTCTGTGACCTTGGTTGGGAGGTCTTCTCCCTTTGCCCAAAGGGAGGAGTTGGAACTATTGAATTCTTTTGCCTTCAATCAATGTTGGGCTTTACCTTTTTCTGCTTACACACCTGGGCTTGAGGCAGAATTAGTTTGCATTTGTTTGGGAGGAGGCCTCTGTGCAATGGAGGTGTGGACTCAGAGTTTCTCAGACCTGAGGACCCCAGGGATGCTGTCCGCAGCTCTCCTGTACCAGACTTCTCCCAGCGGCTCCTTCCCCAAGCTCCAGGGGGACAGCACCAACACCAGCAACTCTGCTTCCCCGTGGACCCAAGCCCCCTTCTTACAGCCCTACTGCTGATCCAGCAGGTCCGGCTCTCCAGCCCTCAGACTCCTGGTTCCAATTCAACTGCTAATCTGGCTGATCCCGGGCTGATCTTCCCTCGGAGCCCAGACTCACCTGCCAGTACTCAGCCAAGGCTGCTGTGGGAGACAAATCCAGAGGTAGATTTTCCTCTCCTGGTTTTCTTTCTGGGTTTTCTGGTTTGGAATTCTTTTAAGAGGTTTGTTTCATGTGATAGATGGGGAAGAGATCAGTAGACTTTAGAACTGTGCCTGTCTTCTCTCAGCCATCTTGGCCAGAAGTTCCATTGTATTGTCTTTCTAAACTCTTCTCAGTCTCTTTTATTGTTCTTTAATGAGGACTCATTTTTAACTGAGTGTTCCCTAAGGCTTTGTCGTAGGTCCCCTACTTTTATTTTTTTCACATTCTGTCTCAGTTATCTCATTCATTTTGAATGGGGCTTATATATCATCTCTCTGCCAATGTTGCCATATATAAATACAAGAAACATTTCAAAGTTAACATGTACAAAATGAAGACTCTTTCTCCATCCAAAGCTACTTCTCTTCTCACCTTCCATATTTCCATTGATGTGTCACTATTTTTCCCACTCTCCCAGGGATACAACTATGACATAATTAATTTCTCACATTCCATCCCTTCATGTATCTAATTTATTGTACAAATTTGCTATTTCTAACCAATTCAGCATCCAGGTCCTTCTTACTTTCACAGTGACAATCAGTTCAATCACTCGTAACCTCTAACCTAGATGGCCAGTTAATTGGTTTTCTCGCTTCAAATTTCTCCCTGCTTCAATTCATCTACCATATTGCTGCTCAAGTAATTTTCCTGAAGAATAAAATTGACCGTTTTTCTCTTCTACTTAATCATCTCCTGAGGTTTCATCTTACTTCTAGAAGCTAACTTTTAAAACACTTTCCATCCTTGCCCAATTTATCTTTCCAGCTTCATTGTGTATGCTCCATTCCCAATAATCAATGATCTAGTCAAGTTGAACTTCTTTATATGCTGTACACACATGATACTCCATCTCCTATCACCAAGTTCCATGCCTGGAATGCTCTCCCTCCTCACTTCTGCCTCTTATAATCCCTCTTTTATTCGAAACACAACTGAAATATTGCATTCTACATAAAGCTTTTGCTGATTCCCTGATTGATGTCCTTTTTAAACTTCTTTGTTCATATTTATTCCCTTTATATTTTATCCTATATATGATTATATTTGTCATTGATGTTTCCTCTGTTAGAAAGTTATAAATTCTCTTTGAGAATGACCTTTGTCTCATTATTTGTTTCTGTTGTTCCCCCAGAACCTAAAATAATGCCTAGATTTGAGTAGGCATTTAAATACATATTTTTGATTGATTAAAGAAATATTCATGTAGCCCCAATACCTGTTACTAATTGTCTTACTTCAGTACTTTATTCCGCATTGCTGCAAACACTTTGTCTACTAAAACCAATTGAAGCTCCATCAATGACTTATTTGATTACTTAATTATAGCATGGTTATTATTACTCCCACTTTTCAGGTAAAGAAATAGAGATTTAGAGAGATTAAATGATTTGTCTTAAGTCTTGTACATAGTAAGCATTCAATTTAGATTCATAATATTATAACACTGACTCTGTGACATAGTGATTCTCTGGGGACCAACTCTATTGATACTGTTTCCAGAAAGGTAGATTGCTTCTTGGATGAGAGATACAGTCATTAATAACTGATTTCAAAATTTTTCTACCGTGGTAGTCAATCAGCCAAACATCTATTAAATGGCTGCTTCATATCAGATACTCTGCTAAGCACTGAGGAAACAAAGAAAGGGAAAAGATACCATTCAACTAATTACATATGTACAAACAAGTTATATAGAAGGGTTACATTGTAGATAATCAAGGCAAGGAAGACTTTGTCAGTTACCAGTCTGCTGGTGTAGCAGCAAGAATACTAATTCTTCTCATAAAATAATGTACTATCAAATTATAATTTTATAACATTCACTCCTATTAATCAAGAAAAATGACTTTAAAGCAAGGTATAATTATAATTTAAATTATTTATTATATAAGAAAGCCTGAAGATGACTGAGTTCAGTAAAACAACTATAGTAGTTGTGAAAAGAATTCACTATTTATCAATTAAACAACGAAGAAACAATGCACTTAAACATGTGGGCGCGCGCGCGCGCACACACACACACACACACACACACACACACACACACACACACACACAAAGAGCCACCACTTCCTGAATGGAGCTGTTTTGAAAGATACTTTAGTGAGGAGCAAGAAAGTCTGGAAGTCAGAAAACCTGGGTTTTAGAGTCTAGAACCTACTACTTCTAACTCACTATGTGACCTTGGGCAACTATCTTTACCTCTCCGATTATCAGGTTCATCATCTTTAACAAGATATTTAAATTAGGTCCAGGTAAGCTCTGACATTTTATTTGCTATAGTTTAAGGTTTCTCTCATCTTTAATATTCCATATTCTGTATTCTAAGATGCTTTTAACCTCATTTCTATATTTTATATTCTAAAATCTCATAAATTTTTGTGATGCTACTATCTTGTTGTGATGGAGTTGTGTTGAGACATCTGGGAAGGAAGGAAATGGAGTGTCTGAGGAAATCAGATGCTCCCAGACCTCTGTATTATAAGCTTTTGTTTTATTGAAATATTAGTAATGAGGATCTTTTTAGTCCTAAAATCAAACTCTAAAAACTAAAGTTTTGGTCCAGAAACATGAATTAATAAAATTAGTATTGTGAAATAATGATGGAAAAATTCTGCTAGTACCATCTTCATTTGAAGACGATACACAAAGATAATATTCTGTATAAGTATCTGCACAAGTACTGGTGGATCTGAGAGACTGCTTTAAAATCATATTTTGTTTCTGTCATCATGGGCACTAGTTATGATTTGATAATTATAGTGGAAACTAATTAGTTACCCCTGAATAAAAGTCTCACTCATTTTTAGATCTTTCCCTCCACAAGATATTAAAAATGATACATCAGTTTAAAAGAATAAAAAGAGGTTATCAGTAAAAACTAGATTTCTAAAAATTAGAATGATGAGGAAATATATTTTCAGCATCTGATTACATAGAAACAACAATGGTCTTAAAAAATCAACAAAAGGGACTTAGGTAATTTCTTCTATTAATCAGCTGTGTGCCTTTGAACAAGTTTCTTACCTTCTCCAGACCTCAGTTCATGAAACTGTAAAGTGAAGAAAATATATAGATGATCCAAATCCATAGAATAACCAAATTTCAATCTACTCACACCTTTTAGATAGCAATATCCTTTAAATATCATTGCCATGTAGTTGTTCACCCTTGAAACTCAATAATTCAAGAGAAATGGGGTTCCATAGAAGATAGTGAATTCTCTATCCTGCAAATCTTCAAGGAAAATATGAATGATCAATTTTTCTTATATCTATTTAAAATATTCTGTCTGGAAGCAAGTTGACTGAGTCTTGTTTCGTTCAAGACAGGTCTTCATGTACTTCAAGACAGTTATCATGTACTTCCTAAGGTAGTTTCTAGTTCACACATTTCTCTAGTCTCTCATTCTTTTTAACTGGCTATCTAGTGAATGCCTCAGCTCTATTTTAATCTCAGTTTCAATTCATCCTTTCACTTAGAAATTATCAATTAATTTTAGAATTATTAGAACAATTTATTCTAAAAATATTAGGTGGTTAATCATGTTCCTTCTTCAAAAAATATTAGAATGTGTTCTACTCCAGATATTACCATTATCAGTTATTATTCCTAATGTCAATATATTCTATTTCTAGATCTATAGGCTACTATCTCCCCTTTTATTTATACCTTTATTTCATCTCTTTTCTTATATCTAAATGATCCCTTCTCTTGGATGACTCCAAACTTACTCTCTTGCAGTTACTTAGGCACTACAGTATTACTCTCCTTTCTGTGCTGACTTTTAAACTGACTGAGGTATATCTCCTCTTCACCACTCTTTCTTTATCCTTTCATTCTACTAATCTTCCAGTACTTTAGTTTCTTAGAACAATTTTGTCCATCAAAGACCCATTTTCATTTATTCTTTTACACCTGCACTTAATAACTTTTTATTTTTATTTTTAAGAATAACCTGCAAGCAGTTGATTCCACTGTTTAGACTTTTGTTGGTAATCATACTTAATCATTTTTCTTGGGTTTCCTTTCTTTGAAGTTTTTAGAAATTAAATACATAGTTCACCTCATTTAAAAATATGATTTGTTGAAGAACCATTTTTTTGATTACTAGACTCAACTTTATGACATCATTTTAATATTCAATCTGACTTCTGGCTATGGATAATATTAAGTTATTTGATTAGAATTTCCTGACAAAAACAATGAATTTTCTCTTGAGTGCTTGGAGAATTTTTTTCCATGCATATTTTAGAATTTAGTCATCATGTGCCTCGGTTTCAAATTTGTTCATATATCCTACCACCTTTCTCCCTCCTTTCCCCATCAGGGGGAAAGCTTTGGCTGGACTGGATTAATAAATAGTTCTGGAAAGTTTACATAAATATATATATATATATATATATATATATATATATATATATATATATGAACACACACACATATAAAGAGTTTATTATTCCATATAAATTTATAAATAAGAATATATATATATATTATAGTATGATAATTCATTTTTAAATTTTATCTTAATTTTTCTGGGTTGCCTCTTTTTTTTAAGTTACATTTCTTCATTCTCCCTCCAAGATTGTTTGTTTTAACATGAGTAAAATTGATGTATTCCTTAAAAGTGTTGTTTTATTTTTTCCCTTAATTGTTATTCCATTTCAGTGTTTCTGAGCTTCAGCTCTATCATTCTTTTCCTTCCCTCCAAATTTTGCTCCTTTGGATAAAGTCTCTGCTGTGTGTTTTCTTTGTTATGCACTGTTTTTTCTTTATTGAGATCTGCCTTGCAACTTCTGGTATCTGATCTAACATTCATTCTGCTATAAATTTTCTTTTTTAGGTTTTTCTTTTGCAAGGCAATTGGTTTAAGTGGCTTGCCTGTGGCCACACAGATAGGTAATTATTAAGTGTTTGAAGCTGGATTTGAACTCAGGTAGGACTGACTGCAGAGCAAGTGCTCTATCCACTATGTTGCCTAGCCACCCCTTGTTTTAAACTTTTAAGAGTTTTCTTTTTCTTTGTATTGTTTTATAATTTCTTGCTGTTTTGCTGTAATTGCCAAGAGATGTCAAGCCCCATCCCCCAAACCCCCACATTCTTTTTATTATGTGTTTTGGTTCATTTTTCTTTGTAGTATAATACTTGATATATGATCTTATAATTTTAATATTTTACAAATTTTATTTGTTGATTTTTTTATTTTTTATTTTTAAATTTATTTTGAGAGTTGGACTATATATTTTTTAATATTTAGTTTTAGAACTAAATGCAATTTCAACAATCAATATTTTTCTTCTTTCTTTTTTTAAATCAAATTGACCAGAAGTTTATCAATTTTATTGTTTTTTTCATAAAACCAGCTTTTGGTTTTATTTATTAGTACAAAAGTTTTTATTTTGCTTTCAATTTTATTAATTTTTCCTTTAATTATTAGAATTTTTAATTTGGTATTTAAATGGAGATTTTTAATTTGTTTTTTATTTTTTTAGTTGCATATTTAGTTCATTGATTTCCTCTTTCTCTAATTTATTCATATACACATTTAAAGATATAATATATCCCCCAACAGCTGCCTTGAGTGTATACCATAGGTTTTGGTATATTGCATCATTATTGTCATTATCCAGGATGAAATAATTAATTCTTTCTATAATTTGTTGCTTGATCCACTCATTCTTTAAAATGAGGTTATTTAGTTTCCAATTAGTTCTGGGTCTATATCTCCCTGGCCCAGTATTGCATATGATTTTTATTGCATTAGAATATGAGAAAGATGTATTCACTATTTCTACCTTTCTGCAATTGATCATTAGGTTTTTTGCACTAGTACATAGTCAATTTTTGTGTAAGTGCCATGTATTGCAGAAAAAAATATATTCCTTTCTATCCCCACTTAATTTCCTCTATAGGTCTATCATATCCAGGTTTTCTAACAAACTATTTACCACCTTAACTTCCTTCTTGTTTATTTTATGATTTGATTTATCCAAATATGAAATCAGTAGGTTGAGGTCTCCCATTAGTAGAATTTTGCTGTCTTTGCCTTTCTGTAGCTCTTTCAACTTTTCCTCTAAGAACTGGATGCTGTCCCATTGGGTGCATACATATTAAGTAAGCAACATATTGTAGTATTCTGGTTTTTAATCCACTCTGCCATTAGCTTAGGTTATAATGGGGAGTTCATCCCATTCACATTCAAAGTTATAATTACTAAGTATTTATTGCCCTCCATGCTATCTTCCTTCTGTTTGTATTTTTCCCCCTTTTGCCCTTTATCCATATTCAGCAGTGTTTTCTTCCTGAATACTGCCACCTTCAGTATGTTTGCCATCATATATCAATCCTCTCCATTTTCCCCTTCTTTCCTTCATTCTATTAGTTCCCCTTTTTCTTCCCCCTCCCCCCTTTCCTCTTTTAATACTTGAAAGGTTAGATAAGTTTCTTAACTCAGTGTGTCTAAGTTAACTTTAAGCCAAATCTGATGAGATGAAGATTCAGGTGATTCTCACTTCCTCCTTTCTTCCCCTCAATTACAAGAGGTCTTTTGTACCTCTTGATGTAATGAGATTTACCCCATTCAGTCTCCCTCCACCCTCTCTTCCCCTTACTGTACCCCCTTTTAAGGAGATAATGTTTTTAAATCATTCTATCTGAATCACAGAAAAGTTATGAGTGTACATCACTTCTAGCTAATGTATGTTCTCTCTAATAGAGTTTTAATTCTCAAGAGTTATGAGACTCTCCCAAGGGGATATATAGCCAGTTTCATTTTATTGGATAGCAGTTTTTTTAACCTTTTCATGTGTCTCTTGAGTCTCCTGTTTCATATTCAAATTTTCTATTTAGTTCTGGTCTTTTCATCAGGAAATATTGGAAGTCTTCCATTTCATTAAATGTCCATCTTTTCCCCTGTAAGAGAAGGCTCAGCTTTGCCGGGTAGTGGATTCTTGGCTGCATTCCAAGTTTCCTTGCTCTTTGGAATATCTCATTCCAGGCTCTTCGATCCCTTTATGTTGATGCTGCCAGGTCCTGCCTAATCCTTATTGTGTCTCCTTGGTATTTAATTTTTTTCTTTCTGGTTCCTTGCAGGATTTTTTCTTTTATCTAATTGTTCTGGAATTTGGCCCCAACATTCCTTGGTGTTTTCATTTTAGGATCTATTTCTGGAGGGGATCAAGTTATTCTTTCAATAACTTTTTTGACCTCTGGTTCCATGATATCAGGGCAATTTTCCATCACTAAATCCTGTAATAGTAACTCCAGGCTTTTTTCCTCTTCAATGTTTTCAGGAAGGCCTATAATTCTAAGGTTCTCCTGTCTTGATCTGTTCTTGAGGTCAGTGGTTTTTCTAATGAGGCATTTTACATTTTCTTATATTTTTTCAATATTTTGTTTTGGTTCAACACAATCTTGTTGTTTCATTAAATCATTAATTTCCATTGATTCCATTCTTTTTTTAAGAGAAGACAATTTTTCTTCATTTATCTTTTGCAACTCCTTTTCCAGTTGGTCAATTCTAATTTTTGAAGGAGTTTTCCATTTGCCCAAGTGTAGTTTTGAGAAAATCATTTTCTTTTTGCATTTGTCCAATTGAAGATTTGAGAGTTATTCTCATTTTTTTATTTGTCCAATTGTATTTTCCAAGGATGTTAATTTTCTCTTGAGTTTTTTCCCCCAATTTTTCCAGTTGATTTTTAAACTCCTTCCTGATTTCTTCAAGGAAGTTTTTCTGGACTGGAGACCAATTCATTTTGTCCTCAGCAGTGCTAAATCTCTCTGGGTTGCAATTTGTCACTTCTAAGTATTTCTCCATGGGCTCCCCTTTTCTCTGGTCTTACTCTATCTGTCTAGGATGTTGTGTTGGTGGTGGGAGCTGGCTCTCAGAGGTTTGCCTTTGAAGATCTAAGAGTCTTTGCTCACTTGGCTTAGCATTTCCAAGGGCCAGCAAGTAGGGAGCACTTGCTTTCTCTGGAGTATTTGAGGTCCTCAGAAGCAGAGTCTGAGTTGATCTTGAACACTGGACTGGGTCCTGGGGGAGGGAGTTAATCTCTTTCCCTTGATGGAATTCTGTTGCCCTGAGGGGTGGTGGGTTGTGTATTGTTTGTTCTGGGTAAGGGGCTCTCCTGAAATAAGGGAGCTCAGGTCCCAGGCTCAGTTGGTTGTTCTCCAGATGTGCTTTGAAACTGTGCTGGAACTCACCCTCCTGTAGCTCCTCCCCCCTGACCAAAGGCCCTGCAGCTAAAGTTGGATATAGCACCTGCCACTCACCAAAGTCTCTATGACTGAGGCTGGCCCTCTGGCTTCCCCCAACTGCTGTTATAGCACTGACCCTCTGCTTTCATCTCCTGGTTCAGCCATGGTACCCTGAGACAGACCTTCTTGGTAGGTGTTCTTCTTCTCCTAGCTTCTCATTCTGAGTTTTGTTGATTGAATTTCTGTTAAGAGGTTTCTGTCATGTTGTTTTTGAGGGGAAAGAGCAGAACTTAACGCAGTGCCTGTCTTCTCTCTGCAATCTTGGCCAGAAGTGGAAACAATCATTATTTTTTCAAGATTCTGAATTTCACATCTTTCTCTCTCCCTTCCTTCCCTTCCCTCTTCCCTTGATGGAATGCAAGCTAATATAGGCTAACCATGTTAAGATCCATATTAATCATGTTGTGTAAGAAGAATCAAATCAAAATGGGAAAATAAATTTACATAATAAAAAAATACCTAAGACAACAATTAAAATTTGAAGATAGTAAGCTTGTTTCTGCATTTAAATTCCAAAGTTTCTTTTCTGGATATGTATGATATTTTCATCATGAGTGTTTTAGAATAATCTTTGATTATTGCACTGCTGAAATTAACAAATCAATCATAATGATCATCAGTGAATATTTCTGTGTGTGCAACTTTCTTCTGGTTCTGCTCATTTCACTTAGCATCTGTTCATGAAAGTCTTTTCAGACTATTCTAAAGTTTCATGCCTCATTATTACTTATAGAAGAATAGTGTTCCATTACACTCATATACCACAATTTATTGGGTCATTCCCTAATTGATGAGCTTCCTGTCAATTTCTGATTCTTTACCTCCTTTGAAAATTGCTGCTATAAATATTTTTGTACATATCGGTTTTTACCTTTTTTGTGATCTCTTTGGAATACAGATCTAGTAGCGGTATTGCTGGATCAAAGGGTATGCACAGTTTTATTGCCATTTGGATGTAATTCTAACTTGCTCAGCAGAATATTTGGTTCAATTCACAACTCCACGAATACATAATTGTTCCAATTTTCCCACATCCCCTCCAATATTGATTATTGTCCTATTTCATCATATTGACATATCTGATAGTTGCAAGATGGTACCTGAGTTATTTTAATTTGAATTTATCTAATCAATAATTATTTAGACAATTTTACTAATGATGGTTTTAATTACTTCATCTGAAAATTGCCTTTTCATATCCTTTGACCATTTATCATTTGGTGAATGACTTGTATTCTTATAAATTTGACTCAGTTCTCTATATATACTAGAAATTAGGCTTTTGTCAGAAACACTAGTTAAAAAATTGTTTCCCAACTTACTGCCTTCTTTTTTATCTTGTATGCATTGGTTTTATTTGTGTAAAATTTTTCAATTTAATGGAATCAAAATTACATATTTTGCATTTTATAATATTCTCGATTTCTTCTTTGATCATAAATTACTCCCATTTCCACTGATTTGACAGGGAAACCATCCCTTGTTCTATTAATAGACTTATGATATGAACTTTTATGACTAAATGGACCCATTTTGACCTCATTTTGGTATAGGGTGTGAGATTTTGATCTATGTCCAATTACTGCCATACTCTGCCAATTTTTTTCAGCAGTTTTTATCAAAGAGTAAATTCTCTCCAAATCTGGAATCTTTGGGTTTATCAAATCCTAGATTACTATGGTAAATCACTACTGGGTTTTTTTTTGTATCTGATCTGTTCTACTGATCCATCTCTCTATTGTTAACCAAACTTTGTGAATGACTTATGCTTTATAATATCATTTTAGATATGCTATGACTGGTTCACTTTCCTTTGCAATTTTTCATTAATTTCCAGGATATTCTTGATCTTTTGTTCCTCTATATAAATTTAGTTACTATTCTTTCTAGCTAAATAAAGTAATTTTTGGAAATTTGATTGGAATGGCACTGAATAAGTAATATAATTTAGGTAGAATTGAAATTTTAATTTTATTAGCTTGGCCTTCAAAGAACAATTGACTTTTGTCCAGTTATTTAGATCTGATTTTGTGTGTAAAGTGTTTAATAATTGTTTTCATATAGTTTCTGATTTTGCCTTGACAAGTAGACTTCCAAATATTTTATGTTGTCTACAATTACTCACTTTAAATGGTATTTCTCTTTCTATTTTTTGCTACTGTGTCTTGTTAGTAATATATAGAAATGCTGATGATTTAATTGTGTTTATTTTATATCCTGCAACTTTGCTAAAGTTGCTAATTATTTTAGCTAGTTTTTAGTTAATTTTCCAGAATTCTCTAAGCATTGCATCATATCATTTGCAAATGATGAAAATTTTGTTTCTTTATTGTCTATTCTAATTCCCTCAATTTCTTTCTCTTCTTTTTTATTGCTAGAGTTAACATTTCTAATACAATATTGAATAAAAGTGGTGATAATAAGCATCCTAGTTTCAACCCTGAACTCATTGGGAATAATTCAGACTCCCCCCCCCCCCATTATGTATAATGCTTGTTGAAAGTTTTAAATCAATACTACTTCTCATTTGATGGAAGACTCCATTTGTTCCTATGCTCTCTAGTGTTTTTAAGAGGAATGGGTGCTGTATTTTTCCAGAACTTTTTCACATATATTGAAATGATCATATAATTTTGTTAGGTTTGTTATTAATACCATCTATTATGTTGATGGTTTTCCTAACAATGAACCTATCCTATATTCCTGGTATAAATTATACTTCATCATATTGTATTATTCTAGAGATTACTTGTAATTGCTTTGGTAATGTTTTATTTAAAATTTTTGTTTCCATATTCATTAGGGAGATTGGTCTGTGATTTTCTTTCTCTATTTTGATTCTTTTTGGTTTATTATATTGGTGTCAAAGAAGGAAGTTGGCAGAACTCCATCTATTTTTTCTAATAATTTATTAGAAATAATTGTTCCTTGAATATTTGGTAAAACTCATTTGTGAATCCATCTGGAGATTTTTTTCTAAAGAAGTTCATTGATGACTTTTTCAATATTTTTCCTGATATGGGACTATTTAAGTACTTAATTTTCTCTTCTTTTAATCTAAGCAGTTTTTATTTTTCAAATAGTTTTCCATTTCACTGAGATTGTCAAATTTATTGGCATATAGTTGGGCAAAATAGCTTCAAATTATTGCTTTAATTTCCTCTTCGTGGTGGCAAATTCACCTTTTTTATTTGTGATACTGGTAATTTACTTTTCTTCTTTTTTTGATCAAAACAAAGCTTTATCTACTTTTTTTCATAAAACAAAGTCATTTTTATTTATAATTTCAATAATTTTCTTTTGATTTTTTAAAATTTTTCCATTGCTTTTCAGAATTTCTGGTTTGGCATATAATTGGGTATTTTTAATTTTTTTTCTCTAGCTTTTTTTAGTTGCATTCCCAATTCATTGTTCTTCCCCTTCTCTATTTTATTTAAATAAGTATTTAGGGATATAAAATTCCCCTAAAACTTCTTTGACTCTATCCCACAAGTTTTGGCACGTTGCCTTCTAATTATCATTGTCTTTGATGAAATTATTTATATCTAAGAGTTGTTGTTTGACAAACTCAAACTTTAAAATTAGGTTATTTAATTTCCAGTTAATTTTAGGCCTATTTCTCCATGGTCCTTTATTGTACATGATTTTTTATTGCATCATGATCAAAAAAAAGGTTCATTTAATATTGTTACCTTTCTGCATTTGATTTTGACATTTTTATGCCCAAATAAATGGTCAATTATGGGGTAGGTGCCCAGTACCATATATATTTTTTCCCTATACCCATATAATTTTCTCTAGAGGTCTATGATAGTATCTTTTTTAACATTCTATTCATCTCCTTAGTTCTCTTCTTGTTTGTTTCATGTTTAGATTTATCTAATACTCAGAGAGGGAGGTTGAGGTTCCTTACAGGATAGATTTGTTGTCCATGTCTTCCTATAACTCATACTCTCCCATGATGGAACTTTCTGGAAGATGTTTCATTCTGTTCTTTTGTGGGTTCTAATCACTCCCAAAATCTGTTAAGAGGTTTGAATAATGCTATTTCTGAGGGAACCATAGAAACTTAGCAAAATTGTTGCCTTCTCTTTGCCATCTTAGTCAGAAGTCATTTACTGACTTCATAGAATGCTTCATGGTTTACTTTTGACCTAGGCATATACTGAGATTTTTTTTCTCTTAAAATTATTGTTTTTCATCATTTTTCTTGTATTTCCATTAGCTTGTCCTTAGCTTTCTCCCTCATTTTTTTTGGTTCCTAATATTTCCACTGTTATGGTATATATTTTTTCCTTCTAGATATTTCCCTGAGATAAAGCTTTCTCAACATTCTCCAGTCATTGTGCTTGGGACCACAACCAGTTCCCTGACTTGAATAAACTCTTTTGTAAGAGAATTAACTTCAGATATGTTTTAAGGTTATTTTATCTTGGGTGCAATGGTCCTTTTGCCTATAATATGCTCTGTTCCTCCTCCATTGGGCTTTCATTCTTTTGAGTAACTGAATAGAACCAACAATGATTTCTGTCTCCAGTGGGACATGGATGAGTGTGTGTGTTTGTGTGTGTTTGCACATTCCTATAGGAGGAAGTAGGGTGGCACCAAGTTGTTATCATGTGGCTCCAATAAGAAGACATTTTGGCCAGACTTTGAAAAACTTGTGAGATAGTGCTGGTTGCCCCATGAGAAGTGTAGTGGGATGGATTAATAAGCTGTCAGTTTATTTTGATGTTATTGCATAAGCCTAATGCATCATATAATGTGTCTAATTTGTTATGAAATGAATTCAGATATATTTATCATAGATTTTATTTCTATTTCCTTTTATTAGGATTTTATTCTATGTTGATTGTTAGACTCAAAAATAATTCTCCATTGGCCTACAGTGTGCAATGTATATGTAGGCATACAAAGATTTTAAGTTAGTATTTTGTTGGTTGACCTAGTGGGACTTAGGAGGTACTCTAGGCTCATGGAAGTTGATTGTCTCTTACTGTCAACATTCTGAAAAATCAGAAGGGAAATTACTAGATAAAGGAAATGAAAACTAAAAGAAGATGAAATTGACCTTTGTAAATATACTATGTCTATTAAATTATTGATGTTCAGTCATTTCAATCATATCTGACTCTTTATGGCCTCATTTTGGATTTTCTTGACAAAGATCCTGGAGTGGCTTTTTTATTTCCTTCTCCAGCTCATTTTACAAATAAGAAACTGAGATCAATAGAGTCAAGTGACTAGTCTAGGATAAAACAGCTAGTAAATGTCTGAAGGCAGATTTGAACTCTGGAAAAATAAGTTTTCCTGACTCTAGGATTGGCATTCCATCCACCTGGTTTATCTGTAATATTAAACTATGTCGTTTAAGTCATTAAATGGTATAGTGGATTGAACACTAGGTATTGAATTAAGATAGCCTGATGTCAAATATAGTCTCAGACATTTGAATGACCATAGGCAAGTCTCTTAGCTTTCCTGTTAATTCTGTTAAATTTATTTTCCTCATCTATAAAATGTGAGTAAGAATAGCAAATAGCCAACAGATTTGATCTGAGTATCACATTAAATAACACACGTAAAGGGTCTTCTATGTATTACTGTTGTTATAGTAATTGAAAAATAAAATGCGCTATAAAATTTTGGTGGGTTAAATTGACTTCAAAGGTGATTCAGATCATATCTTAAACTAGCTGATGGAATCTGTCACTTCATAGACTCATAGAACACCATAGATGAAAGTTATACTAAAGACTATTTAGTCTATACTTCTACTCTTTTTTAAGTCTTTTGGTGTGGGCATATGCTATGTTGGAAAAAATACATATTTTTGCTAAGTTTTATTTGTTATTTAGTTATTTTAGGTCCATTTATAGGCTAGTTAAATTGTAATATAGGCTACTGTAAATTGCAACTGTTATTGATCCCTTGTGAAATTTATATTTTGGCCCAGATTTGGCACAAAATTTTCAGTAGTGGACTGAAAGGAAAGAAAAAAAAAATCTGCACCAAAAGAGTTAAAGATGAAAAAACTAAAGATCAAGCATTTTGAGTGACCTGCCTAAAGTCATATGACTAATGAAAGGTATCTTAATGAGAAAGAATCTTGCTTCAGACACATCCTTCTGACCCCCAGGCAGTGTTCTTTCCACTTGTATTAGGTGGAAAACACTGAACTGATTGAAATATGATTAATTTATTGAAAGAATTAGGATAATCTCAAAATCTTATGCTGTGTTCCAGGACTCTGATAGAAGTATAGAGACTTTAGTTAAACCACCTTTCCCCCACAACACAGAGTTGAATTAATATGAATAAAAAGGCAATGGAATGGTCTTGGGGCAGTATGAATTAACTCTGCCCCAAATACATTAATTTGGGAATCCGTTGAGGGTCTTTTGGGCACAGGGAATATAAAAATGCTTTTTAGGGCTTTGCCAGAATAACTTCTGAACACTTCCCTTTCCCCATGGGGATAATTGAATTTAATTTCCTTGCTAAAAGCATTTACTTTCCTGGGTGATTTTTTATTTCTTTATAGAGTATCTTTCATATGGGGGGGCAGTTGGATGATATTATTGAGGATTGTTTATTTGAACTCTTGCACTCTTACCTGGAACCATTACTGGACACTATATAAAGTATCTTATATTATTTATTCTCATGATGTATTAAGCAATCAATATTTATGAATGCTAGTGCTGTGTTAGGTACAAAAGGGAATTTAGGAAAAAAAGGTATGACACACCCTTAGTCTCAGTAATTAAAAAAATCTCTTTAGATCTACGCTTTGTGTTGTATTAATAAACAAAAGTATGATAAAAAGTTCAGAGAAAGCAGTCCAAATTACCTGGCCTTTTAGCAGAATCATGAGACCTGGGAGGGTCATTACAATATGGAAAAAATTAGGAAAGAGGCTTAAAGAAAAGATGGTAGAGCTGGAAAGGAACTTAAAACATAGAATTTAAAATATCAGAAATTGAAAGGGCTTTAATATAGAGAATGGAAGAAATCTGGGGAGTTAAAATGTAGAATTTTGCAGCTGGGTGCAACCTTGTAACTTAGAATAAAGCCTGGCTTAGCAGAAATGAACTTTAGAAATGAGAATGTAGAATGTCAGAGCTGGGAGATACCTTGGAACATAAAAAATACAATGTCAACACAATGACTTTGAAACATTGAGTGTAGACTTGTGATCTGAGAGTAACTTTAGAACATAGAATGTAGACTTTCTGTGCCAGAAAGGACGTTTTTTTACTTTATATTCCACATACGTACTTTATTTCATACACCACATACATACCACACACTTACTTTGTACATACACACATAATAGGTATGTTGTCCCATTGAAGAACAGTGCACAGAATAAGTCATAAACATCAATTTATCTCGTACATTTATTTTTATGTCTTTCCATAGATGATCTATCCAATGTGCTTTCCTGTACATGAGTTAACATTTTATGATGCCAATGCTTGAGTCCTATTCTGCTGCTAAGTTCTTTATTCTATTCTCCTCTCTCTGGGCCAAAAAATATTTTGAGCTGATGATAATAAACTCTCTCTAGCTAGTTTAACTATATTTTCTATGGTTACCTAATAATTCAATAACTGCAATTTCAGAAACATTCACCAACTACTATGTGCTAAGCACTGGAGATACAAAGATAAAAAGTCCCTTACCTCAACAAACTATTCTTCATTGGGTCTACTTGGGACTGCAGTATCAATTGAGAATTCTAATCCAAATTCAACCTTAGGTTTTCCTGGATCTTGACTTTCCCTTCAGAGGATCATAGTGAAAGGGACCTTGAAGTCTATTTACTTCAGTCTCTTCATTTTGGAGATGGAGGAAACTAATACCTAGAGAAGTTAAGTGATTTGCCCAGGATATACAGATAATCATAAGAAGAAAGATATGAACTCAGACCCTCTAATTCCAGTCAGTCAGGCAGTAAATCAAGAAGCATTTATTAAGTGCCAACTATGCATCTGATACTACCCTGAATACTGGTGGTGCAAAAAAGAGTCAAAAGACAATTTCTGTTCTCAAGGAATTCACAAGCCAGTAGGGGAAGAAGTCAACACTCTTTCCATCATACCATACCACCTCCTCAAAATAATTTAATTTTTTTCCTTGCATTGAAAATACATTAATTTCATCTCATGATTTATAATTTTTTAAATTTAATATTTATTTATGCTCATTTTGTACAAATAATGTTTTTATACATTAATAAAATATTCTTGTTTAAGAGTAAACAAAATATCCTCTCCCCCCCAAAAATATAGACTCGCTTGAGCCATAAAAGTAAAGGGGAGAGAAAAAAATTAAAATTAAAATTAAAATAATAGTAATAATTGTAGGTATGGCCATATGGCGCAGTGGATGGAGCACCAGCCCTGGAGTCAGGAGCACTCAAGCCCATATCCGGCCCCGTACACCCAACAATCACCCAGCTGCAAGCCACCCCAACCCCCACTGCCCTGAAAAAACCAAAAAAGGAAAAAAAAAGACCCAAAATAAAATAAAATAGTAATAATAGTAGGGGAAGCTGGGTGGCGGACAGAGCACTGGCCCTTGAGCCAGGAGCACCCAGGTCCAAATCTGGCGTCAGACACCCAGCAATCACCCTGCTATGCAGCCCCAGGCAGGCCACCCAGCCCCATTTGCCCTGCACTCCCCCCAGAATAATAATAATAATAATAAATAATAATAATAATAATTACAATAATAATAATAATAAATGTCCTTCATTCTGTGTTCCAACACCAACTCTGGCCCCAGGGCCAGGGATCTGTCTGCTGCACCACTCAGCTACCTTAGAAATATGAAAGGAGGGAGTTGAGATCAGCAATGGCAATGGTGGAAAAATATGGAAGTAACTTTTGTGATGGACTTATCATAAAGGATGATTTATAATTTTTTAAGCATGTTAGCATCCATTATGTCAAGATCACCTTCTTTTCTCCCAGATATCTTTCTTGCCTGCACAAATATCTATTATCTGAGTTCTATGAGGTTGGAGGGAAGGCAGAAAATTTTTTCTGAGATGGGAATCATGCCCTAAAGAGGTAAATCATTGGGTCAAAGGTTTTCCTCTTGCTTACATGGCACTTGAATTGGAGGTTGAGATTTAAGAAAAATGGCTTTATATTATAATTAAGAGAGCTTCCTATGAATCTCAGTCTATAGATACTCAGCTTCTAGACAATGAGCAGGAGCATGAGGAGAAAGTATGTTGAATTAGAAGTCAGAAGTCCTAGATCTGTCAGTAATTAGCTGCCTCACTTTGGATAAGCAACTTCTCTGCTCTACTCCTTAGTTTCTTTATTTTTAAAAAGAAAATTATATAGCTAGCTCACAGGGAAGTTGAAAATCAGTGTCTCAAACTGAACATCTTAGGCTATTTGGAGAAAGGTGATTTAAAAGGCTATGGCATGGTATTCAAGTTATCTTTATAACACAACCCCCCCTATAAAAAGTTAGGGAAATGAAGTACAT
The DNA here is from genome assembly GCF_037893015.1 of Macrotis lagotis. Lineage (NCBI taxonomy): Eukaryota > Metazoa > Chordata > Mammalia > Peramelemorphia > Peramelidae > Macrotis > Macrotis lagotis. The sequence continues at coordinate 367,700,728 of NC_133658.1, forward strand.
TAATGATTCACTTTTCTGACATCAGTAAAGGGATTCTATTTCACTCAGTGGAGAGCAGAAAGGCATCCTAATGAGACAGTATCTTGCAGACTCTAGTTCCTATAAACATTCTTGAGAAGCAAGACTTTATAGGTTTAAAATTCCAGCATTCTAGGCTGTGGCTTTTTATTCAGACTCTCAAAGTCTCAGTCAATATCAGACTGCTTTATCCAATCAAAATTAAAATAATCAAATTTACTGCTTACATTTATTTAGAACATTAGGAAAGAGCAAAAAAACCTGAAAACTGGTTTCAATCAAATTATAAAATAGATCTACAAAAAAATCAACATTTCTATATAATAACAAAATGGAATTTACATTGAAATAGTTTCAAAATGTTTAAAATATTTGAGTCAATCTAGTGGAGTACAAGCAATATTTGCAGATTTAATTTTAAACTACTTCTTTTCTTTCAAAGAAAGATTTTATTTATTTTGAGTTTTACAATTTTTCCCCATTCTTGCTTGCCTCCCCCCACCCCCAACAGAAGGCATTCTGTTAGTGTTTACATTGGTTCCATGTTATATATTGATCTCAGTTGAATGGGATGACAGAGAAATATCCTTAAGGAAGAAAAATAAAGTATGAGATAGTAAAATTACAGAAGAATATAATGCTTTTTTTCTAATTTGAAGGTAATAGTCTTTGGTCTTTGTTCAAGGTCCATATTTCTTTCTCTGGATATAGATGGTATTCTCCATTGCAGATTGCTCAAAATTGTCCCTGGCTGTTGCACTGAAGGGATGAGCAAGTCCATCAGGGTTGATCATCACCCCCATGTTGCTGTTAGGGTGTATAATGTTTTTCTGGTTCTGCTTATCTTGCTCAGTATCAGTTCATGTAAATCTTTCCAGGCTTCAGTGAATTTCCATCCCTCCTGGTTTCTAATAGAACAATAGTGTTCCATGACATACATATATCGCAATTTGTTCAGCCATTCCCCAATTGAAGGACATTCACTTAATTTCCAATTTTTCACTACCACAAACAGGGATGCTATAAATATTTTTGTACAAGTGATGTTTTTACCCTTTTTTATCATCTCTTCAAGGGTATAGACCCAGTAGTGGTATTGCTGGGTGAAGGGGTATGCACATTTTTGTTGCCCTTTTGGGCATAATCCCAAATTTCTCTCCAGAAAGGTTGGATAACTTCACGGCTCCACAAATAATGTATTCGTGTTCCCACATCCCTTCCAACATTGATCATTATCTTTTCTGACCATATTGGCCAGTGTGAAAGGTGTGAGGTGGTATCTCAGGGATGCTTTAATTTGCATTTCTCTAATAAGTAATGATTTGGAGCAATTTTTCATATGACTATGGATTGTTTTGATTTCCTCAGCTGTAAATTGCCTTTGCATATCCTTTGACAATTTGTCAATTGGGGAATAGCTTATTCTTTTGAAAATTTGACTCAGTTATCTGTATATTTTAGAAATGAGTCCTTTGTTAGAAATACTAGTTGCAAAAATTGTTTCCCAATTTGCTACATTTCTTTTGATCTTGGTTTACAATGGTTTTATCTGTGCAAAGGCATTTTAATTTAATGTAGCTAAAATAATCTAATTTGTTTTGAATGATGTTCACTAGCTCTTCCTTGGTCATAAACTGTTTCCATAGATCTAATGGGTATACTACTCCTTGATCTTCTAGTTTGCTTAAAATATTGTTTTTTATGTCTAAATCCTGTATCCATTTGGATCTTATCTTGGTATAGGGTGTGAAGTGTCTAATATAAGTTTCTTCCACACTAGCTTTCAATTTTCCCAAAAGCTTTTATTGAAGAGAAAATTTTCATCCAAATAGCTGGATTCTTTGGGTTTGTCAAAGAGCAGATTACTATAATCATTTCCTACTATTGCACTTAGGCTATTCCACTGATCCATGACTCTGTTTCTTAGCCAATACCATGCAGTTTCGAGGACGATGCTTTAAAATATAATTTTAGATCTGGTAAGGCTAATCCACCTTCTTTTGCACTTTTTTCATTGAATCCCTGTAAATTTTGACTTTTTATTTCTCCATATAACTTACAACTTTTTCTAATTCATTAAAGTAATTTTTTGGAATTTTGATTGGTAGGGAGCTAAAGAAGTAGTTTAGTTTTGGTAGAATTGTCATTTTTCATTATATTTGCTCGACCTATCCATGAGCAGTTGATGTTTGCCCAGGTATTTTAATCTGATTTTATTTGCAGGAGAAGGGTTTTGCAATTGTTTTCAAAAAGTTTTTGAGTCTGCCTTAGCAGGTAGACTCCCAGATGTTTTATTTTGTCTGAGCTTACTTTAAATGGGATTTCTCTTTCTAGCTCTTTCTTCTGTATCTTGATAGTCATATATCTAATGTTGAGGATTTATGAGGGTTTATTTTATATCCTGGTACTTTGCTAAAGTTGCTCATTATTTCTAGTAGGTTTTTAATGACCTTTTGGGATTCTCTAGGTATACCATCATGTCATCTGCAAAGAGTGAGAGTTTTGTTTCCTCCTTCCCTATTCTAATTCCTTCAATTTCTCTTTATTCTCTTATTGCTGAGGCTAACATTTCTAATATGATACTGAATAGTTGTGGTGATAATGGGTATCCTTATTTCACCCCTGATTTTATTGGGAATGCCTGAAGCCTATCCCCATTGCATATAATTCTTGTTGATGGTTTAAGATAGATACTGCTTATTATTCTAAGGAACAATCCATTTATTCCTACTCTCTCTAGCATTTTTAGTAGGAATAGGTGCTGTATTTTATCAAAATTTTGTCAGCATCTATCGATATGATCATATTATTTCTGATAGGATACCTAACTAATTAATTGAACCAACCCTGCATTCCTGGGATAAATCCTACTTGTTCATAATGTATTATCATTGTGATAACTTGTTGTAATCATTTTGCTAAGATTTTATTTAAGATTTTTGCATCTATATTCATCAGGGAGATAGGTCTATAATTTTCTATCTCTGTTTTAACTCTTCCTGGTTTAGATATCAGCACCATATTGGTGTCATAGAAAGAGTTTGGCAGAGTTCCATCTTCACCTGTTTTTCCAAAGAGTTTATAAAGACTTGGAACCAATTGTTCCTTAACTGTTTGATAGAATTCACTTGTGAATCCATCTGGCCTTGGAGATTTTTTTCATATGAAGTTCAATGATGACCTGTTGAATTTCTTTTTCTGAGATAGGGTTATTTAGGTTTTAATTTCTGCTTCATTTAATCTAGGCAACTTATATTTTTGTAAATATTCATCCATTTCACTTAGATTGTCAAATTTATTGGCAAAGACTTGGGCAAAATAATTCTGAATTATTACTTTAATTTCCTCCTCACTGGTGGTGAGTTCATCTTTTTAATTTATGATGATAGCAATTTGGTTTTCTTCTTTCTTTCTTAAATCAAATTGACCAATGGTCTATCAATTTTATTGATTTTTTTCATAAAACCAGCTTTTGGTTTTATTTATTAGTACTTTTTTTGCTTTCAATTTTATTAATTTATCCTTTAATTTTTAGAATTTCTAATTTGATATTTAAGTGGGGGGTTTTAATGTTCTTTCTCTAATTTTTTTAGTTGCCTCTAATTTATTCATGTAAGAACTTAAATATATAATGTATCCCCTGATGGCCACTTTGAGTGTATCCCATAGGTTTTAGTATTGTCATTATCTAGGATGAAATAATTAATTCTTTCTATAATTTGTTGCTTGATCAACTCATTATTTAAAGTGAGATTATTTAGTTTCCATTTAATTCTGGGTCTATATCTCCCTGGCCCAGTATTGCATATGAGTTTTTATTGCATTATGATCTGACAAAGATGTATTCACTCTTTCTGCCTTTCTGAAATTGATCATTAGTATTTTATGTCCTAGTATATGGTCAATTTTTGTGTAAGTGCCATGTACTGCAGAAAAAAAGTATAGTCCTTTCTATTCACATTCAACTTCCTCCATAGGTGTATCATATCCAGGTTTTTTAACAATCTATTTGGCTCCTTAACTTTCTTCTTGTTTATTTATCTAAATCTGAGAATGGGAGGTTGAGGTCTCCCAATAATAGTTTTGTGGTCTATGTCTTCCTGTAGCTCTTTCAACTTCTATAAGAATTTGGATGCTGTCGCATTGGGTGCATACATATTTAGTATTGAATTTACTTTATTGTCTATGGTACCTTTTAGGAGGATGTCATTTCCTTCCTTATCTCTTTTTACACCATCTATTTTTTTCAGCTGCTTTGTCTGAGATAAGGATTGCTACCCCTACTTTTTTCACTTCAGCTGAAGCAAAATATAATTTGCTCCAAACTTTTGCCTTTTTCTATATGTATCTCTCTGCTTCGATTAAGTTTCTTTTAAGCAGCATATTGTAGGATTCTGTTTTTTAATCCACTCTGCTATTAGATTAAGTTTTAAGCCAGAGTTCATCCCATTCACATTCAAAGTTATAATTACTAATTCTTTATCACACTCCATGCTATCTTCCTTCTGTTTGTATTTTCCCCCTTTTCCCCCTTTATCCATATTCCCCAGTGTTTTGTTTCTGAATACCACCAACCTTCAGTATGTTTGCCCTCTTAAATCAACCCCCCCTCCCTTTTCCCTTTCCCTTTTCCCCTTCTTCCCTTCCTTCTATTTGTTCTCCTTTTTGTCCCCTCCTCACCCCCCCCCCTTTCCCCTTTTAATGCTTGAAAGGTTAAATAAGTTTCTTAACTTAACTAAGTGTCTAAATTAACTTTAAGCCAAGTCTGATGAGATGAAGTTTCAGGTGATTTGCACCTTTTCCCTTCTTCCCCTTAATTACAATAGGCCTTTTGTACCTCTTGATGTATTGAAATTTACCCCATTCAGTCTCCCTCCAACCTCCTTTCTCCTTACTGTCCCCCTTTACATCACTCTATCTGAATTACAGAAAAGTTATGAGTATCTATCACTTCTGGTTATGTATATTCTCTCTAATAGAGTTGTAATTCTCAAGATTTATGAGACCTTTCCTCCCAAGTGGGTATATAGCCAATTTCACCTTATTGCCTAGCAGTCTGGTTTTTTTAACCTTTCCATGTGTCTCTTGAGCCTCCTGTTTGATGTCCAAATTTTCTATTTAGCTCTGGTCTTTTCATCATAAAATCTTGGAAATCTCCCATTTCATTAAATGTCCATCTTTTTCCCTGGAAGAGAAGGTTCAGATTTGCTGGTTAGTGGATTCTTGGCTGCATTGCAAGCTGCCTTGGTCTTCAGAATATCTCATTCCATGCCCTTCAATCCCTTAATGTTGCTGCAGCCAGGTCCTGTGTAATCCATACTGTGGCTCTTTCTTATTTACATTTTTTTCTTTTTGTCTGGTTGAAGGATTTTATTCTTTTATATGATAGTCCTGGAATTTGCCCACAACATTCCTTGGTGTTTTCATTTTAGGATCTCTTTCTGGTGGGGAATGATGTATCCTTTCAGTAACTATTTTGCCCTCTTGTTCTATGATATCAGGGTAATTTTCCATCACTAAATCATGTAACATTAAGTCCAGACTTTTTTTTCTCTTCAATGTTCTCAGGAAGGCCAATAATTCACAAAATCTCTTCTTCATCGGTTCTCAACTCAGTGGTTTTGCTGATGAGGTATTTTACTTTTGTTCCTATTTTTTCAATCTTTTGGTTTTGTTTAGCACAATCTTGTTGTCTCATGAAGTTATTAGTTTCCACTGATTCAATTGTTTTTTTTAGAGAAGATTTTTCTTCATTTATCTTTTGCAACTCCTTTTCCAGTTGGTTCATTCTATTTTTAAGGAGTTTTCTATTTGCCCAAGTGTAGTTTTGAGAGAATCATTTTCTTTTTGCATTTGCCCAGTTGCAGATCTGAGAGAGTTATTCTCATTTTGGATTTGTCCAATTGTTTTTTCCAAGGATTTGTTTTCTTGTTGCAAGATGTTAATTTTCTCTTGCAATGTGTTAATTTTCTCTTGAGTTTTTTTCCCATTTTTTCCAACTGATTTTTAAACTCCTTTCTGATTTCTTCAAGGAAATCTTTCTGGGCTGAAGATCAATTCATATTGCACTCGGCAGTGCTAGATCTCTCTTGGTTAGAATCTGGTCCTTCTAAGTATTTCTCCACGGCCCCCCCTCTTTTCACTGGCCTTTTTTCATTTTGTGTTGGGGAGGGGAGTTGGCTCTCAGACCTTTGCTTTTGAGGATCATAGAGGTTTTGTTCACTTGGCTTAGTAATTCCAAGGGCCATCTAGTAGGGGTTGCTGGTTGCTTTCTCTGGAGTGAGGTCCTCAGCAGCAGGTTCTGAGTTGACCTTGAAAACTGGGATGGGCTCTGGGGGAGGGAATTAATTGATTTCTGTTGAGTGAGCTCTGCCAGCCTGAGGGGGTGAGGGGGTGGGGGTGGGGGAGTTGTTTATCATTTGTTCTGGGAAAGGGGTCCCCCAAAAGTATGGAACTCAGGTCCCTGGCCCAGCTCATTGTCTCTAGGCTTGCTCTGAGACTCTGTGCTGAAACTCTCCCTCCTGTAGTTCCTTTCCCCCGGCCAAAGACTCTGCAACTAAAGCTGGATCTCGCACCCACCACTCACTGAAGTCTCCACTGCTGAGGCTGACCCTCTGGCCTTCCCCAGTTGCTGTCACCAGTGCTGATCTTCTGCTCTTGTCTCCTGGTTCAGCCACAGTCCCCTGAGACAGAACTTCTTGGTAGGTGTTCTCCTAGCTTCTCTTTCTGGGTTTTGTTGATCGAATTTCTATTAAGAGGTTTCTCTCATGTTATTTGTAAGGAGAAAGAGAGAGCATCTTTCACAGTGTCTGTCTTCTCTCTGCCATCTTGGCTGGAAGTTCTAAACTACTTCTTAAAGAAAAAAATACTTACCTGAAATGATAGTGTTCAAGACTGAATTATATCAATAGTTAATACACTTTTAAAATGTTATATCAAGCAAAGTACTAAAGGGATACTTTAGAGAATTATTGAAATTTTACAAAATGAAAGTTTATATGGAGAAACAAAAATATCTAGAATAATCAGGAAAAAATGAAAAAGAAATTAGGAATTAAGTGGAAAATAGCATTTCCAGAACATAAACTATATATTAAAGTCAAGAAAACATTTTATACTAGTTGAAAAAAGAAAAATGGATAAATAAAACAGACTAAAGAATGGAGAATCAGAAATAATAGAACTGAACAACATCTTGTCTACTGCTAGGAATACCAGAATGCAGTCTAACAGAAATTAGGCTGAAAATTGCTAAAACTGTATTCCACAGCGCATTACAAATAAATGCACAATAAATTTCTAAAACTATAATCCACAACACATTAAAAGTAAATGCAATACAATAAAATTTCATAAGAAGAGAGTCAGTTATGGATAGAAAATGAATTCTAATCCACAAAAAAGGGATTGTAGCAATTGAAAATCTTTTGGAAAAACTATTAATTCAACTAATATCAGAAGGGAATGAGTCAAATGGGAAAAATGTTCATATTAAAATTACTTTTTTCTGAAGACATTATATTTTAAAATAAATTTCATTTTCCATATTCTCTTTCTCCCCCTCTAACTGAGAAGGCAAGCATTGAAATCATGCAAAATACATTTCTGCATTAACAATATTACATAAAAAGTGAGAAAATTATACTTCAATGTTCACTCAGACTTCATCAGTTCTCTGGAGATGAAAGGCATCTTTCATCATAAGTTTGTAGATTTATTTTGGATAATTGTAATTATAACAATATATAAATAAGATTTTCTTGGGTGATTATCATTGAAATATTGTTGTGACTGCGTTTGTACAATGTTTTCTTGGTTCTGCTCACTTAACTTTGTATCAGTTCAGATAAGCATTTCCAGGTTTTTTTTAAACTGCCATGCTCATCATTTATTATAGAACAATCATATGTAACAACTTGTTCAGCAGTGACCTTACTGGGTCCAAAAAGTATACAAATTTGTATAGTCCTTTGGACATAGATCCAAATTGTTCTGCAGTTCACAACTCCATTAAAAAATTCATCAGTATACCTATTTTTCCACATATGCATCAGCATTTATGTTTTTTATAGGTGAGGAGATACCTTTATTTTAATTTGCAATTCTCTTTTTTATGGATATTTTCTTTTTCCAAATATGTTATGAAAAATTTTCAACATTCATGCATGTACCTATGTATATTTTTAAGTTATAAAATTTTCTTACACAATTCTTTCCCACCTCCTCCACTCAGTGGTTAACAGTAGTGAACTCTCACAACCTCTCCAATATTGATCATTTCCCCTTTTTTGTAATTTTAACTAATCTGATAGGTAATAAGTGATACCTCAGAGTTGTTTTAATTTGCATTTTCTCTAATAAATAATGATTTGGAGCATTTTTTCATATGATTAATTATTGAATTTCTGCTTTTGAAAACTGTCTATTCATATTGTTTGATTATTTATCAATTATTGTACACACACATTTGTGTTAAACATTTATAGATTAGTCATTTTTTTGGTATGAGGAATTAGGATTAAGGGAAAGAAATACATAAGAGATATTTTTAAAAAAGTGAATGTAATGTTTATAAGATTCCAAAGGATTTTGTTTTGTTTTGTTTTGTTTTGTTTTCTTCCTCTGGATGGGGATAGCATTGTCCATAGTTAGTCTAATAGGGTTGTCCTAGCTCTCTGAACTCCTGAGAGGAGCTGTATACATCAAGGTTGAGCATCTCACAATGTTGTTAATAATATGTACATTTTTCTCTTGGTTCTGGTCCCTTTGTTCAGCATCAGATCTTGTAATACATTCCATGCTTCTGTAGAGTCCTATCATTTATTATTTCTTATAGAACAATAATATTCCATAATATTCAAGTACTTTAACTTGTTTAATAATTCCCTATTGATTGACATCCCCTCAAAAAATCTTTGCCACTACAAAAAAAACTGCTAGGAATATTTTGGAATATATGCAACTTTTCCAAATTTTTATGATTTTTTTCTGGATATAGGCCTGGAATTGGAATTGCTGGGTCAAAGGATTTTAACAGTTTTATTGCTCTTTGTGCATAGTTCCAAATTGCTCTCCAGAATAGCTGGATCAGTTCACAATTCCACCAGCAATGCATTAATATCTTGATCCTCCCACAAGCTCTCCAACATTGATCATTTTCCTTTGTCTTGTGTTAGCCAGTCTGATAGGTGTGAGGTGATACCTCAGAGCTGTTTTAATATGCATTTCTCTAATCAACAATGATATGGAGCATTTTTATATGATTAAATATAGTTTTAATTTCTTCATTTGAAAACTGACTATCCATATCCTTTTTCCATTTTTCAATTGGGGTATGACTTGTAACCTTATAAATTTGATGAACTTCTCTCTATATTTTAGAAATGATACCTTTATCAGAAGTCTTAGGAAGATTGTTTCCCAGCTTTCTGCTTTCCTTCCAATTTTTGCAGCATTGATTTTATTAGGTCAAAACCTTTTTAATTTAATATAGTCAAAATTATTCATTTTGCCAATTATAATTATACTCTATTTCTTATTTTGTCATAAATTTATCCCCTTTCCACACATCTGATAGAGTATTTCTTGGTCTATTAATTTATCTATGGTGTTACCCTTTATGTCTAAATTTTGCACCAATTTTTGACTTTATTATGGTATAGAGTATGAGATGTGGGTTTATGCCTATTGTTTGTCATGCTATTTTCCAGTTTTCATAACAATTTTTGTCAAATAGTGAGTTCTTATACTGGAACCTAATATCTTTGGGTTTGTAAAACAGTAGATTACTGTACTCATTTAGTACCTTTTCTTTTGAACCTAGCCTAATCTACTGATTTATTACTCTGTTTCTTAAAAAGTACCTGGCAGTTTTGATGATTGTTGCTTTATAGTATAGTTTTAGATATGGTAGAGCTAGGTCATCTTCCTTTACTTGTTTTTTTCATCAATTCCCTTGCTATTCTTGTTGTTCCAGATGTATTTTGTTCCTATTTCTTCTGACTCTGTAAAATAATTATTTTGTAGTTTAATTGGTATGGCACTGAATAAGTACTTTAATTTTGGTAGAATTGTCATTTTTATTATATTATCTAAACTTATCATGAGCAATTAACATTTTCCCAATTATTTAGATCTGACTTTTTGAGAAGTGCTTTATAATTGTGTTCATGCAGTTTCTGGGTTTTTCTTGGGAAGTAGAATAAAGTATTTAATGTTGTCTATAGATACTTTAAATGGATTTTCTCTTACTATCTCTTGTTCTTGGGCTTTGTTGTTCATGTATAGAAATGTTGATATTTCATGTGAGTTTATTTTATATCATGTTATTTTGCTGAATTTGTTAATTATGTCAAAGAGTTTTTTAGATGATAATCTTGGGTGGTCTCAGTATACCATCATATCATCAGCAAAGAGCAAAAGCTTTGGTTCCTCATCACCAATTCTGATTCCATCTATTTCTTTTTCTTCTCTTTTTTTCTACAGCTAGCATTTCCAATGCTATAGTGAAGAGTAATGATAATAATGGGCATCCTTGTTTCACCCCTGATCTTTCTGGAAGTGTTCTAAGTTTATCCCCATTATAGTTAATATTTTTGATAGTTTTAGATAGATGCTACTTATTATTTTTTTTCTTTTAGGTTTTTTTTCAAGGCAAATGGGGTTAAGTGGCTTTCCTAAGGCCACACAGCTAGGTCATTATTAAGTGTCTGAGACCGGATTTGAACCCAGGTACTCCTGACTCCAGGGCCAGTGCTTTATCCACTGAGTCACCTAGCCGCCCCTGCTACTTATTATTTTAAGGAAAACTCCATTTATTCCTAAATAGGAATGGATGTTGTATTTTATAAAAGGCTTTTTCAGCATCTGTTGAGATAATCATATGATTTCTGTTGCTTTTGATATTGATGTGCTTAATTATGTTGAGTAGTTGCTAATATTGAACCATTCCTGTCTACCTGGTATAAATCCTACCTGACCATGTTGTATTATCCTAGTAATAACTTGCTGTAATCTGTTTGCTAAAATTTTATTTAAGATTTTTGCATTAATGTTCACTAGGGAGGTTACTCCAGAATTTTTTTTATCTGTTTTGGTTTTTCCTGCTTTAGGTATCAGCATAATATTGGTGTCATAAAAGAAATTTGTCACAACTCCTTTTTCTTCTTTTTAAAATAGTTTATATGTAAAGGAATTAATTATTCCTTAAATATTTGGTAAAATTAACTTGTAAATCCATCTCGACCTGGAGACTTTTTCATAGGGAGTTTAATGATAGTTCCTTCAATTACTTTGTTTGAAATGAGGTTATTTAAGTATGCCATTTCCTCTTCTGTTAATCTGGGCAGTTTGTATTTTTGTAAATATTCATCCATTTCATTCAGATTATCAAATTTATTGGCAAATGTTTCAGCAAAGCAGCTCTCATTTATCTCTTTAATTTCTTCCCCATTGGTGGTTAGTTTGTCTTTTTTGTTTTTGATACTGGTCATTTGGTTATCTTCTTTCTTTTTTTTTAAATCAGATTAACCATGTTTTATTGACTTTTCATAAAAAACACAAAATACAATTCTTAGTATTATTTATTAGATTAATGCTTTTCTTGATTTTAATTTTACTAATCTCCCCCTTGATTTTCAGAATTTCTAATTTGATATTTAATTGAGGATCTTTAATTTGTTTTTTCTAGTTTTTTTAGTTGCATACCCAAATTATTGATCTCCTCTTTCCCTATTTTTTAATAAAAAGATTTAGAGATATGTTTCCCCTCAAAACTGCCTTGACTGAGTTCCATAGAATTTGTAATGATGCCTCATTAGTATAATTTTCTTGGATATAATGATTGTTTCTATGATTTATTGTTTGATCCAATCACTGTTTAAAATTAAGTTTTTTAGTTTCCAATTAGTTTTTGGTTTATTTTACCTCGACCCTTTATTTCATGTAATTTTTATTGCATCATGATCTGAGAAGTATACATTTATTATTTATGCTTTTCTGAATTTGCTTATAAGATAGGTGCCATGTACTACCGAGAAAAAAGGATATTCTTTTCTATTCCCATTCATTTTTCTCCAGCGGCCTATCATATCTAAGTTTTCTAAGATTCCATTCACCTTCTTAACTTACTTCTTATTTATTTTGTGCTTAGATTCATATTGTTCTGAGAGAGGGAAGTTGAGATCCCCCATTATTAAAGATTTGCTGTCTCTGTTCAGACAGAAAATTATAAACTAATCTCCCTAATGAACACTGATGCAAAAAAAAACTTAAATAAAAATTGAGCAAAGAGATTACAGCAAGTTATAACTAGGATAATACACCATGGTCAGGTAGGATTTACATCAGGTAGTCAGAAATTTTTCTATAGCAGGAAAACATTCAACATAATTGAAAATATCAATAGCGTATATGTATACATACTTCCCTTTCCCATTTCCCCCTCCATTGTAAAAGGTCTTTCCTCATATAATTTCCTCATTCTTTTTATCTTCCCATTTCTCCTAATACATCCCTTTTTCTCACCTTTAAAATTGTTTTGGATATCTCACCTAATCAACTCACATATTCCTTCTTTATATCTAGACCTCTTCATACTCCCCTAGTAATGATAAAATTCTTAGGAGTTACACATATATAGAGATTCAATTTGCTCTCCTTAACTGAACAGTTCACAAGGTTACTAACAGTGCTTTAGTACTCCAATTTTCTCACATCATCTCCAATATTTGTCATTTTTCTTTTTCTGTCATATTAGCCAATCTGATATGTATATTGTAGTATCTCAGAATTTTTTTAGTTAGCAGTTTTCTAAGCATTAATGATTTAGAGCATTTTTACGTATGAATACAGATAGGTTTAATAACTTTTTCTGAAAACTGCCTGTTCACATATTTTGACCATTTATTAATTGGAAAATTGCTTATTTTTATAAATCTGACTCAGTCCTCTATATTTTTGAGAAATCAGGTATTTATCAGAAAAATTTGCTGTAAATCCTTTCTTTATGATTTTGCTCTTTTATTTACTTCCATCTTATTTCTCATTCTATTTGCCCTACTGTCTCTCTCTGTCTCTGTCTTTGCCTTCTCTGTGTCTCTGTTTCTGACTGTCTTTTGGTCTTTCTTTGTCTCTGCCTCTCTCTTTCTCTGTTTGTCTGCCTGTCTCCTTCCTTCTCTGTTTTCTCTTTCTTCCTCCCTTCTTTGATCTTGTCGGTCATTAGAAGTATTTTGCATCTGACTACTGCTTCCCTCAATCTATTCTCATTTTAGGCACCTCTTCACTCATTCCTTTCCTATAGGATAATAATCATAAAACAATTAAAATATTGCAAAATTACTAAGAATAAGTTTGATTACAAATTGCAGAATTAGTGGAGGGACAGAGGTCCTTGAATGTGGAATATTACACATGATTTCAAAGTTTTTAGATTTATTATTTAGTTTTACTGAATTTTTATCCTTTTCCCCATTTTTCTTTTTAAAAAATTTATTATTAAGATATTATATATATATATATATATGATAGGTACAGAAGAAAATCTAGGTGATATAAAACCAAGAAATTAACAATTATTTTAAAACTTATTTCTAGTCATGTTAAATTATATTTTTCATCATGTAGGCCCTAAATAGCACATCTAGTCTAATTTCTATTAGAAGAAAAATACTTTGGTCTACATATCCAAGTAGTCATTCCTCCAATGAGAAGGAATTCACTGCCTAACTGATGAAGTAATAATATTCACTTTAGAGAATTTTAAATTACTAGTGTTATTTTTCTTATATCAATGTGAAATTTATTTCCTTGCTAATTTTATCTACTTTTCCTAGTTTGACCTTTAGACAAACAAAAGTCAAATATTTCTAACAATTGATAGCTCTTTAAATACTTGAAAACAATTATTATGTCTCCCAATTCTATTCTTCATCTAGCTATATGCCAGGGAGATAGGAAAAAAGATCTAAGTCCCAAGTTCTTCTGGAGTTTGCATTCTTTTTAAAAAAATTTTTTTGAATTTTACAATTCCCCCCCAATCTTGCTTCCCTTCCCCTCACTCCCCACAGAAGTCAGTCTGATAGTCTTTATATTGTTTCCATGTTATACACTGATCAAAATTGAATGTACTAAGAAATCATATTCTTGAAAAAAATAAAATATAAAAGATAGCAAAATTACATAATGAGATACATTTGGTCTTTGCTTAAAGTCTACAATTCTTTCTTTGGATACAGATGGTATTCTCCATTGCAGATACCCTAAAATTGTCCCTGATTGCTACACTGATGAAATGGGCAAGTTCATTAAGATTGATCACCAACCCCATGTTGGTGTTAGGGTGTACAATGTTCTTATGCAGAGTTTACATTTTAATAGAAAAATTATATATATATATATATATATATAAACACATATAGAATATAGAAAGGGAGCATTATTCCAGGAGCCCATGGGATCAGGAAAAGTCTATGTAGAAGGTGATCTTTAAGAGGAGTTTTGAAGATAACTATAGAATTTAAAAGATGGAGATGAATAGGAGATGGATTATTGACATGCTAGACAGTCAACACAAAAGAATAGAGAAAGGAGATGGAAATAATAAAAGATGTGAAGTTATTCCAATGTAATTGAACCATAGAGAGCATGAAGAGGAATTAGAAGAGAGGGAGATCTAGGTTAAAAAGAGATATGCATAGCAGAGGAATTGATATAATGAGCTACTGGAATTTATTGGGATGGGGTAAGTCATTGTCAGTCTTGTGCAGAAGAAAAAATACTTTGGTGGCAGTTTGGAGCATGGATTGGAGTAAAGAAAAATTTGAAGTAGGAACCTCATAGAAAGCTATTGCAATTGTCTGGACAAGAAGTGATGAGGTACACTAGATGGTGACCATATGAGTGGAGTGAAGGGAAAAATAAGAAAGATGCTGTGGAAATAGGACTGATAATACTTGTCTATTGATGAAGTGACTGAGACTGTCAAGAACAACATTAAGATTTGGAGTTTGGATGGCTAAAATAATGTTGGTGTCCTCAGAGTTTTTCACAAAGCATCTGGGTACAATGCTTCAGTGAATATTTGAACAGAGTTGAAAATCTCAAAGTTTAGAAACATTTGAAGGCAATGCATTTATCTTTCAGTGACCCTATCACATACATTGTCTCCATTCACTTGGGGCTTGAGTTAAATAAAGGATGACTTTATCAGAAGAATGAACTGGTTTCTTATCTGATTTCCCCCATAGGAGTACATACTTGTTTCCTGGCAACTAGATGAGAAAAGAAAATAAGACAAAAGCTAGTCTGGTTATGCATGAATTATATACAAGGAAAAAAAAGGTGGTGGGGTGGAAAGAAAAAAAAAACAGTTTTAATTGCAGTGCTTTCATTTATTCTGTGAACTTATATGTATTTATGTTTCAAGGAAGAGCAGTGGTTGAAATATGTATATTCTATATAAAGTAGAATATGCTAGAGAGAAAAATAATTCTTTTGTTCCCAATAATCTTAGGGTTTAAAGTTTCTCTGATTCATAACAGATCTGTGTCTTAAAGGCAACAATGGCTCAAGAGATGGCAATTTCTTTGAAACATTGAAAAATTCCTTAGAATTAACTTTGGACCTCAAAATCCTTTGAATTTGACCTTTGACTAGAAACCAGAGGTCCCAAGTTGATTTCCAGCCGTATTCTTTATTATTCATCATGGTCAAATCATTTTACTAAAGTCCTCACTTCATCATGCAAAAAATGAGAATAATACTCCTCTGCCTTTGATAGATTGAAAAGAGAACATCCCAGATATCAAATCCCTTATGTCTCTAAATTGCAAGATTATCATAAGAGATTTCCTTGATCTCTGGTTGAATGAGACCAATACAATCAGTACTTTTAAGAGTTTTTGATTTCAAAAAGATTGAAAGATGTCAACTGAAGAGATCATGGAGGATCTTCAGGGAAAGTCAGTCTCTTCAGAGGGAAAAGGGGAAGTAAAGCCTGGTTAGGCAGGAGAGTAGGAAAGTCAGAAGGAGACTTTTAACCAGAGTTCAATCCAGGTCCTGGCGATTGACAGCAGCACAGGTCCTAGCAGCTGACAATGCTGTGATTTGTTCCCAATCCAGTCTTTTCCCCCAGTATTCCCAGGGTTCAGACTTTGTTTGGAGTTGGGACCTTCCTTGTACAAATATTATATATTGCATAGGTAACAACTTGACCAGTGATAAGCCAGAGATCAGACATAAGCCCCATCACTAAAAACTTGGGTCTGTAGACTGTATATATCAGGAACAGGGAAACAATCAAAATGAGTAAAAAATAAAAAAAAAAGTCTTAGTCATAGAAAGCTACTATGCAGATAGAGATGATAAAAATGCCACCTCAGAAGAAGAAAGGAGTGAAAACTTACTTTCATGGGAGGTCTATGAATTGGACTCAAAAGCAAAACTTCATAGAAGAACTTAAAATAGTTTAAAAATCAAAGAGGAGAGGAGGGACAAAAGAAATGAGATCCTTGCAAGAAAATTTTAAAAAATTGACCAAAAAGGAAAGTCTTTTAAAAGTAAAAATAACCAATTGGAAAAAAGGAAAACAACTCATCTAAAACTCAAACTTTCCTTTATCTCTCTCTCTTTCCCCACCCCTAATTATTTGATTAGTTATATAACTTGGATCATAACAAGAAAATCAAACTCATTTTCCATAATTCTTTTTCTTCTCTTCTTCTCTTATATTCTTTCAGATCATCCTTTGGTATCTCCCCTTTAATCTAGTATCTGATGAAGTGAACATATCGTGCAATCTTAATCCCATACCTTACCATCTTTCTAGTATATTGTTCTCATCGTCAACTCTTTAGATCCTATTGTTCCACAAATCTATTGTCCTATATTACATGTTCAATTTTCACCCAAAATCCATTAGAAAGTTGGTATCTCCATTACCTTTCTTCTCATTCTGTTCTGTCTTCTGCAATCTCACATTGTTCTCTCCAATGTTATTCTCTCTCTCTCTCTCTCTCTCTCTCTCTCTCTCTCTCTCTCTCTCTCTCCCCCACTTTTTATTTTTGGTTTTTGTAAGGCAATGCGGTTAAGTGACTTGCTCATGGTCACGATGCTAGGCAATTATGAAGTGTCTGAGATAAGATTTGAACTCAGGTCCTCCTGACTCCAGGGCCTGTACTCTATCCACTGCATCACCTAGCTGCCTCCAATGTTATTTTCTCAAATCCTCATCACTCTGTCACATTTAATACCATTGATAAACCTCTTCTGAATATTATATATCCCTTGAATATTTTTGTTTATGTAAATATATAATGTATGTATTATGATATATAATATATAATGTATATATAATGCATATATATACAAGTTATTTCAATTACATGTTAAGATAGTTTTCAGTATTCATTTTCTGTAAGATTTTGAACTCCACATTTTTCTCCCTCCTTTACTTCCATCTTCCCTCCCTATGACAGCAAATAATCTGATATAAATTATACATGTACTATCATGTTAAACATATTTCCATGTTAGTCATATTAGGAAAGAAGAATCAGAACAAAAGGGGAAAAACTATGAGAAAAAAATAAATCATAAAATAAATTAAACAAAGTGAAAATAGTATGCTTTGATGTCTATATTCAAACTACATAGTTCTTTTTCTGGATGTGGATGACATCCAGAATGGTATTTGATCATTGTAATATTGATAGCTAATCATCACACAGTGTTCTTGTAGAATGTTTTCCTGGTTTTGTTCATTTCACTCAGCCTTAGTTCATGTAAGTCTCTTCAGATTTTTCTGAAATCCAACTCTTAAATAACCATAGTATTCTTTCACATTCTTATGCAACAATTTATTCAGCTATTCCCCAGTTGATAGGCATCACCTCAGTTTCCATTTCTTTACTGCTACAAAAAAAAACTACTATAAATATTTTGTATATGTGGGTCTTTTTCTCTTTTTTATTTTTTTTGAAATACAGACCTAGTAGTAGTATTGCTAGATTAAAGGATATGCATAGTTTTATAGCCCTTTGAGCATAGTTCCAAATTGCTCTCTAGAATAATTGGAAGAACAGTGTATTAGTATTCCAGTTTTCCCTTATCTCCTCCAACATTTATCATTTTCCTTTTTTTGTCACATTGGCCAATATGAAAGGTGAGTTCATGCATTTTATGCCACTGCTGTCCTTTGATGATGCTCCTAGATGTCTGAATGCCTGTCAGAATCCATTGCTGGATCAACATTCCTGCTCATTTTGAATGGATTTCAAGATACCTTGTTTGGCCCTTTTTTCCAGTCTTTCTACATCCTCTCAAGGGGTGGATCAGTTTGTGTGGGATCATTATCATCTCTGAGCATCTGACTCACAGTTTTACACATCCAGTCTTAGCCTCTTTCCTCAGCACCAAGGCTGCAACACTACTTGTCAGCAACAGGTGTCAAACATATGCTATGTTGGCTGCTTGTGTTCCACAGCACTCTTGAATATGACCCAAAGCAGATTTGAATCTAATTTCTAAATTATTTTATTGTATAAATTCATTTACATATATAGACCATATATAGATATCTATATTTAATCTATGTGTATAAAGATGTATGTGTGTATATGTGTGTGTGTATATTCAAGGAAAAATGAGTTTTCTCAGGTTATTGGGATCTCCACCATCCTCTTAGTCATCCCATTTCAGTTTCAGGATTATCTATGATTCCTCACTCTCATTGAATATTTCCAATCACTTGCCTAATCCTAGCTTTATTTCCTCAACATCTTTTGTACTATATCCCCTTTTCTCTACTCACAGTCATCACCATGGTTCAGCTCCACTTCATTTCTTGGCTGGGCTATTGAAATAGTTTTCTAATTGGTCTTCCTGACTCAAAATTTTCCCTATTCCAATTTATCTTTTATATGTGTCCACTAAGGTTTTCCTTCAAAATTTTGTATCTAGATGGTTCACACTTCTACAATTCTAATTTATTATTTCTAGAATCAAACATAAACACTATCCTATTCTCTCAAATTTCTATCATAATATTCTCCTCTACACCCTCTATAGTCTAGCCATGCTGATTTTCTTTTCTCATACTTGACTCCTACATGATTTTCCATTTTGTATCTCCAAGCCTTTGAACTGGCTGTTTGCCCTGAAATGCTCTTTCTTCTCAGCTTCTTATCTCAGTGTCTCTGTTTTTTTCCCCAAACCATGTTCAAAGGAACCTTCTGCATGAGACTTTTCCTTGCTTCCATAGAAATTAAAGCCTGCTCTCCTTATTGTCAAGGTTAGTTTGCCTCTTTTTTAATATGCCTTATGCATGTGCATATTGTGGCTGAGTTGTTGACATATTGAAGAGCTAATTACTATTAGTGTGGCCTTGGATAATTCGTTTAATTAGTCTCAGTTTCCACAACTGTAATATGAGAAAGTTAGATTACATGATCTCAGAGCAAGGGACATGAGCAATTATCACAGCACTAAGAAAAGGCTAGGGGGAGGAACATCTTCAAAAATATTTATTTCAGGGGCAGCTAGGTGACACAGTGTAAAGAGCACTGGCCTTGGAGTTAGGAGTACCTGAATTCAAATCCGGATTCAGGCACATAATAATTACCTAGTTGTGTGACCTTGGGCAAGTCACGTAAACACATTGCCTTGCAAAAAAAACCCAAAAATTATTTCATTGCTTTTTACTATTATTTTTCTAAGAATGAACTTGGACTTGGATTATTTGTTCATCTTCCATTGGATGCAATTCACACAGTCAAAATGTTTTGTAATAAAAATTTAATTTTGTTTGACTGACCATTTCTTTTTTTTAATAAGATTCTGGATCTCTGATTCTTAGGTTGGCATGGCAACAGACATGTGACTGAGAATAATTCAAGACCAGGTGACAAGATTACCCAGAAATGACTGAAGATTTTCCACCCCTTGCTATTTTGGAGGTTAGGGTGAAATGAATATTTAGCAAGAGAACTGAGCCTTGGGTAAAATCTTTCAGACTAGGAAAAAAGTGCTCTATTTCAGTTTGGAAACAATATAAATTGGAGGTGATCCTTAACCCCTTTTTCATATTTGGTGTTGTGGGAAAAGCAATGAATTTGCTTGAGTCAGAAGACTCAATTTGAAACTTTTGAAATTAAACCAAATTCAAGTATGAATTGAATGCCTTTTATATATAGGATCAATCCTATTAACTGGAGCTACAAAGAGAAAAATATAAAAGGTCCTGCCCTCAAGTAACTTATAGTTTTTAGTCAGGCTTCTGACTTTACCATTCAAATGAATTGCTCTCTCCAAAATTATCAATTATATTTTAATTGTCAATTCTAATGACTTTTCCTGTTTTCCTCATTATTATCCTCTATGCAGGATTTGATACTTTTGATCACCATTTTTTTTGGACATTCTCTCTTCTTTAGGTTTTTATGATATTCCTCTCACTTGCTTTTTCTATCTATCTGGATGTTCCTTGGACTCTTTTGCTTAATCTCCTCCTCTATCACCTTTTCCTATCTGTGACTGTACCTCCAAGACTCTTTCCTAAGTTCTCTTCTGTTTTTTTACTGTTTTCTCATTTGTTCTCATCCACTGTAATGGGTACAATGATCATATTTATGGAGATGATTCTCATTTCTGTATTTCAGTCTTGTGCTTCCTCTCACCTCCTATAATTGGTGGTCAACTGACAATTAGACATCTCTAACTAGATGTACTTTTTTAAATTAAAGATTTTATTTATTTTGAGTTTTATAATTTTCCCCCTAATCTTACTTCCACCCCCCCACAGAAGACAATTCTTCAGTCTTTACATTGTTTCCATGGCATACATTGATCCAAATTGAATGTGATGAGAGAGAAATCATATCCTTAAGGAAGGGACATAAAATATAAGAGATAGCAATATCAGACAATAAGATATCAGTTATTTTTTCTAATTTGTTCAAACTCCACAGTCATTTCTCTGGATACATATGGTATTCTCCAATGCAGAGAGGTCCCAAATTGTCCCTGATTGTTGCACTGATGGAATGAGCGAGTCCATCAAGGTTGATCATCGACCCCATGTTGCTGTTAGGATGTACAGTGTTTTTCTGGTTCTGTTCATCTCACTCAGTATCAGTTCATGCAAATCCCTCCACGGGTCCTTGAATTCCCATCCCTCCTGGTTTCTAATAGAACAATAGTGTTCCGTGGCATACATATACCACAGTTTACTATACCACAATTTACTATGCCATTCCCCAATTGAAGGACATTTTATTGATTTCCAATTCTTTGCCACCACAAACAAAGCTGCTATGAATATTTTTGTACAAGTGATGTTTTTACTCTTTTTCATCATCTCTTCAGTGTATAGACCCAGTAGTGGTACTGCTGGATCAAAGAATATGCACATTTTTGTTGCCTTTGAACATACTTTCAATTTTCTCTCCAGAAAGGTTGGAGGAGTCCACAGCACCACCAACAATGTAATAGTGTCCCAGATTTCCCACAACCCTTCCAACAATGATCATTATCCTTTCTGGTCATATTGTCCAGTCTTAGAGGTGTGAGGTGGTACCTCAGAGAAGCTTTAATTTGCATTTCTCTAATAAGTAATGATTTAGAGCAATTTTTCATATGACTATGGATTGCTTTGATCTCATCTGTAAATTACCTTTGTATATCCTTTGACCATCTGTCAATTGGGCAAATGGCTTTTTAAAAAAAATTGTATTTTAGAAATGAGTCCTTTGTCAGAAATATTAGTCGTAAAGATTATTTCCAAGTTTACTACATTTCTTTTAATCTTGGTTACAGTGGTTTTGTCTGTGCAAAGGCTTTTTAATTTAATATAATCAAAATCATCTAGTTGGTTTTTAGTGATGTTCTCCATCTCTTCCTTAGTCACAAACTGCTTCCCTTTCCATAGATCTGACATGTAAACTAGTCCTTGATCTTCTAATTTGCTTATAGTATTGTTTTTTATGTCTAAATCCTGTATCCATTTGGATCTTATCTTGGTATGGGGTGTGAGGTGTTGGTCCAATCTGAGTTTCTTCCATACTAACTTCAAATTTTCCCAGCAGTTTTTATCAACGAGAGAGTTTTTATCCCAACAGCTGAACTCTTTGGGTTTATCAAACCTCAGATTACTATAATCATTTCCTGCTATTGCACCTAGTCTATTCCACTGGTCCACCACTTTATTTCTTAGCCAATACCAAACAGTTTTGATGACTGATGCTTTATAATATAATTTTGATCAGGTAGGGCTAAGCCCCCTTCTTTTGCACTTTTTTTCATTGAATCCCTAGACTTTTTATTTCCCCATATGAATTTACTTACAACTTTTTCTAACTCATTAAAGTAATTTTTTTGGAATTTTGATTGGTATGGCACTAAACAGATTGTTTAGTTTTGGTAGAATTGTTATTTTTATTATATTAGCTATACCTATCCATGAGCATCCTTGTGTAACTAGATGTTCTGGTAGCATCTTAAACTCCATCTTCTTTCCTCTTGACCTCTCTCCTCTTAACAATTTTCCTATTACTTTCAAGAGGACCATTATTGCCCTGGTCATTCCACTTTGCAACCTCAATTATTATCTTAAACTCCTCTCTCACTCACCCCACACATGCAGACAGTTGCCAAATCCTGGAATGTCTACCTTCATGACATCTTGTTAGCCACCTATTTCTCTCCATTCATGAAAATACACTCATGAGCAGCCAGGTGAGGCACTATACAGAGCACCGACCTTGTAGTCAGGAGGACCTGAGTTCAAATCTGACCTCAGGTATTTGACACTTACTATCTTTGTGACCTTGGGCAAATCACCTAACCCAGATTACCTTGTATCCAGGGCCATCTTTAGTCATCCTGATTCATATTTGACCACTGGACCTAGAGGACACTGGAGCAAAAATCCTTATTTAAATTCAATTCATATTCTTGTCATGACATCACCTCCCTGATATCATGGTCTTCTTCAGGGATGAAGGGCAAGCATCATCACAAGAATACCCCCATCTATCACCACATCAAATACAAAATCTCATCACTTCTTGCTTAGACGATAACAATAGCCTTCCAATTTTTGTTTTTGACTTCAAATCTCTCCCCACTCAAATCCATCTTTAAGTAAGCAGTTAAAGTAATATTCTCAGTGCATTGGTCAACCTCCTCTCATTATTCAATAAACTCAAGTGTCTTTTACATTCAAGATATAATATCAAATTCTCTATTTGACATTTAAAGTTTTTCACCAGCTGGCCTTTTCACACTTTTTGTATTCTTACTTCACTCCCCTCAATATTCTCTAAACTCTAGTTACTACCTTCTGTCTATTCCTTTCACAAAGCACTTCATATCCCATCTCCTGAACTTTATATGAAATGTCTCCTCCATCCAGAATTTTGTTAATCTTCATATCTACCTCTTTATTTTCCTGATTTTCTTCAAGACTCAGATCAAGTGAGAGTTTCTGCAGGATACATTTCATACTCTCCCAGCTTCTAGGACTTTCCCCTCTAAGATTACCCTCCACCTACTCTTCATTTATCTTGTATGTGTCTATATAATTAGTAGATAATTATAACTGTAATGCATATTATAATGTTGCAATGCTATATTATGATGTAAACCATTTGTGGACCATGATTTTTTTTATTTTGCCTTTCTCTGTACTCCCAGTGCTTAACACATTAACCAGACTCAGAGAAGATAGTTAATAAATCCTTTTTTGACTTATTGAGTTTCTGAGAAAGAGATGAGGAATCTGTGGAAATGAGTATAATAAAAGTAATTTTCACATGAGTTTGACTTGAAAAGAAAAAAATGAAGGGGATAGTTTATATGATTAATTTTTCTCCATAAATAAGGAGGACTTATGTTTTTAGATAGAGAATTAATTAGTGAACAAAAAGAAACTGAATATTACAATAAAAAAAAAGATGATTGACAAGTAAATGTCCTTCAATTGGGGAATGGCATAGCAAACTGTGGCATATGTATGTCACAGAACACTATTGTTCTATTAGGAACCAGGAGGGATGGGAATTCAAGGAGGCCTGGAGGGATTTGCATGAACTGATGCTGAATGAGATGAGCAGAATCAGAAAAACACTGTATACCCTAACAGCAACATGAGGGCAATGATCAACCTTGATGGACTTACTCATTTCATCAATGCAACAATCAGGGACAATTTGGGGCTGACTGCAATGGGGAATACCATCTGTATCTAGAGAAAGACTGTGGAGTTTGAACAAAATCCAAGGGCTATTAACTTTAATTTAGAAAAAAAAATGATATCTTGTCTTATCTTGCTATCTCTTATACTTTATGTTTCTTACTTTAAGGATATAATTTCTCTCTCGTCACATTCAATTTGGATCAATGTATACCATAGAAAAAATGTAAAGACTGGAAAATTGCCTTCTGTGGGGGGGTGGGTGAGGGAAGTAAGATTAAGGGAAAAATTGTAAAACTCAAAATTAAAAAAAAATTAAAAAAAGGATGATTGAAAAGGGCATACTTTTGGAGAAGGCTTGGAAGGAATGGTACTAGAGGCACCATAACACTGAGCTTTTGAAGGTAGAAAAGTAAGGATAAAACAGAAGAATGAACCAAAAAGCAAGGACAGGGAGCATGACTGGAGTGTGTGATGAGATTAGAAAATAAGTTTACAGCATAATGACATATGTGAAAGGAGTTTAAAGTAAGAAGAATTTCAGTACTCTGGACATGGGATATGATTTTCTATTTATAGAAGATATTCTTGGGTGGAGCCAAGATGACAACAGGAGAAGAGCTTCTCCTATGTGTTCTTTCCATAATATTTCAAAAATCTTGACATTATGACTCTACATTTTGGAGAGACAGAACCCACAGAAAGATCCAGTGAGGCAATTCTCCAGACCAAAATAACCTGGAAAATAGTGGAAAAACTCCATTCCATGGGGTTAGAGTGGTGGCCCCATTAGAGTGAAGAAATTTCAACCTCCCAGAAAGAGCCCCAGGGCACCTAGGAGCCCTAGTTCAGGGCAGCAGGGGCAGTTTCCTGATCTGCACCCCGGGGAGCACCCGGCACAACTTGGAGGATCAGCAGGGGGACCTCTGCCAGAATGAGAAGGTGAAGTCCATGTCCTCAGGGAACTCAGCATGGTGGCAACCCAGATACAGGAAATGTGTGGAGCTGGCAAGCAGGAGCCTCCAGGCAACTGAGCCTTAAGTGCTCAGCCCACTAATGGTAGGGGAGGGAGACTCCCAAGGTCTGTCCACTGTACCTGGAACAGGATTCTGGGGCTCTGACCACATTCAGATCCTGATCACAGCCTGGGCGCCCGATAGAACAGCTCCCCATCCACCTCAGCCCTATGGCAGAAGGGTGTGCTTGTGGTCATTCACAGACCAGGAGAGCAGTCAAAGCTTCACACACTGGGATCCTTTGGGGGTGTCCTAATAATAATACTCAAAGGCTCAGGAAGCAACCCAAAACCAGGCACAGGCTGGAGAAAAGAGTAAACAGAGAAAAAAGGAACACAATTGAGAAATGCTTTGTCTATGATCTCAAGAAGGATCAAAATACACAATCTGAAGATGAGGAAGTACAAGCTCCTGCATCTAAAGACTCCAAGAAAAACTGAAGTTGGGCTCAGGTTATGAAAGAGCTCAAAAAAGATTTTGAAAATAAAATAAGGGAGATAGAATAAAAATTGGGAAAAGAAATGAGAGAGATTCAGGAAAACCATGAAAAAAAAGTCAGCAACTTAGTCAAGGAAATCCAAAAAAATGCTGAAAAAAATAACATGTTAAAAAACCAGCATGGATCAAATGGATAAAACAGTTCAAATATTTATTGAGGAGAAGAATGCTTTAAAAAGCAGAACTGGCCAGATGGAATAGGAGATTAGAAAACTCTGAGGAAGACAAATCCTTCAGATGTAGAGTGGAGCTAAAAGAAGTTGATGACTTTACGAGAAGTCAAGATACCATACTTCAACACCAAAAGAATGGAAAATGAAAAGAAAATGTGAAACATCTCAAGAAGATATTCTGAGAAGAGAATCAGGTTTCAAAGGTCCCAGTTATATAGAAGTCTAAAGAAATATCTTTGTGGTTATTGATCTGTGTTTGATAATCATGCTGGCCAAAAGAAACTTGAATTTACCTCCCAATAGAATAATATTTAGGTATGACATTACTGTAATCAACAAGATATGAACAGAGTGTTGCCAGAATATTGACCTTAAAGAATTGATTCTTTCTCCTTAAAGGGATGGACCTACTAACAGAGCAAATATTGTTCCCATGCCTCAAAATTCTCTTCTTTTTAAAGCTACAGTCACCACACCTTCGGTCCTATCAACACAATATTCCACTCTCAAGCATTCCTTGACCCAGAAACTTTTGATAGGTGAGAGTGAGTGGAATATTCCCAATAAAAAAATTCTTAGGGTTAATATTCCTAGTGAAGTCCTTTCAGGGTTAAACCATTATTCTTAGATTATTCTTAGAAGAAAGAACTTGCATTCCAAATGAGACTTGTAATGCCACCTGTTTTCTCGATAAGGATATTTCTACTAAGTGGGAGGATAGTAGACTGTTCCTAGATCTTGTGTTCCAAGACAAGTTACATTACTTCAACAAGATAGTTATAATCCTGAAGGTTATTCTCACCATCTGGATGGCGAGGTAAAATTTTTATGAAAACCTTTCATTCTTTTCTTAATTGTTGGGTAGATTTTCATGAGAGAGAGGATAGGGAGGAGGGGAGATCCTGTTAGGCTATATAATCTTTGATTGACTGTTGATTCGGGGCAGCTCCTTGATCTTCACTACCTTTGTGAGATTTGGAGTGTGCCCTTCTCTCAAGAAAAGCATATAAAATCTTTCTTTTCTCAGATAAGTCCCTGAATATTTTGATTACTGTATTTTTATCACACATAATAATCTGTCCCATTATGATTTCAAGATATCTAGAAATCATAAAGAGTTAACTCACAGTCAGAAAGATCTGATTTCAAGACTTGCCTCTGGAACCCTAAGGAAGTCACTTAAACTTTATCATATTTATTTTCTCCTTCTATAAAATAGATAAAATAATATCATCTGCCTCAATGGATTGTTATAAGAATAAAATAAGATATTACATATAAATTAATATATTATTAATTATTATCTATTATTCCCTTTCCTTACCCAACTATTTTTACTCCAGTAATGGATTTAAGATTTGAAAGATAAGGTAATAAAGACAAAAAATTTAAATAGTATCTTATTTTTCTCAATTGCATATAAAGACAATTTTTGACATTCGTTAAAATATTTTTGAGTTCCAAATTTTTCTTCCTCCCTTTGTATCCTGCCCTTTGCTAAGACAGAAAGCAATTTGATAAATTTGCAATTTGATATCTATGCAATCATGTAAAACATACATCCATATTCTTCTTCAGAGAAGAAATAGAGCAAAAGAGAAAAAAAACCACAAAAATTAATAGTGAAAATAGTATGTTTCAATTTGAATTCAGGCTCTACCAGTTCTTTCTCCGAATGTGGATAGCATTTTCCATCATGAGTTCTTTGGAATT
The DNA here is from genome assembly GCF_037893015.1 of Macrotis lagotis. Lineage (NCBI taxonomy): Eukaryota > Metazoa > Chordata > Mammalia > Peramelemorphia > Peramelidae > Macrotis > Macrotis lagotis. The sequence continues at coordinate 367,728,333 of NC_133658.1, forward strand.
TTCTTGACTCATTGAATTGCTAAAAAGAGATATTATTCATAGTTGATCATTGTACAATATTGCTGCTATTCTGTCCATTTAGACTTGTATTAGTTCAAGTAAGGAGAACAGACAAAATTAAAGATTCTATTACATACCTCAATATAAAGTTCTATGATTTCTCATTCTAACGTGGAGTTGGTCTTGGATTCTTAAAAATGTGCCACCCAGGTATAAAATCTAAATAATGATGCTTTGAGTAAAGGACCAGTGAAAAGAATTCTCTTTTGCAAAGACCAAGGTTGGCTATAAATGATTTTTATTTATTACAATTGCTCATTAAACCATTTACACAGACTTGGAAAGTGGGTCATTTCTATTGGTGAAATAAATGAATATACGAAGATGGATGAAATCATGGATTCTTCTGTATAATTAATTAGTCTTGGGAAAATTTATGAATAACCAGGCACAAGATTATGGACTGAAAAAGCTAGAAGTAATTTAGAAATCATTTAATTTACCTGTCTTAATATATATATACATATATATATAAACATATATTTATATATAAAATGTAATATAAGGTTTACTAATGGCTATTATTTCTCCTTAACCCTTTATCACTGTGTCTGTCTTCCCATTTCTGGTCCTGCTTTCATGGAAGCACCCCTGTGGAGATATAATCTGGCAATTGCATCTGCAGTTGCTATAGCTTTTGCCCCTTTGATAGCTACATCAGCTGAAGACCTTTGACAAATGGTTATCAAATTGTTCAGCATCAGAAACTGCAAAAAGTGAGGGTGAGGAACTAAATTTGTGAGTCAATGTATGCTGGGAACTCCCTAAATGCAGTTTATACCTTCTTGTAACTTATATATAATACTAGAGATTTTCCTAGAACACTAAGAGATTAGGTCAGGGTCACAGAGTCAATATTTTTCATAAGAGGCAACTGAATCCAGGTCTTTTGAGTTTCAAAGAACACCATTCACTTTGTCTCAGAGTTTATTGAATAAAGAAAATTCATTATCATGCTCTTGCTTAATGTCCGCTAATCCCCTGGCCCATTCTATTTCACTTGCAGTTGAACCATCCTATATATTTTTCTTCTGAAATAGAATGTGAATGCTTTGAAACCAAGAACTGTCTTGCTTTCTAATTTTTTTGTTCAGTGCTTTGCACATTATAACTCTGTAATAAATGATCTATCATGTAGATGTTTATTCATTAAAAAGAATCATTTATCTAATACTTGTATTATTTGATATTCAGTTATGCCTTTTGATGCTCTTCATATTTTTTATTTTAGTTATATCTATAGCTGAAGGCGATCTGAGTTCAGGAGAAGATAACCCTTCTTCATTCTCCTCTATATTTTGGAGCTTCATGTGGATGAGAAATTATTTTAGGCATTTGTATCAAGAATTACTGAGTGGCTGACATTTCTCTAGGCCAAAGTTCATGGGCAGCAGCAATGATTTACTGCATTGTGTCTGCTCTAAACCTTAATCAAGTTCCCTGATTACATTACATGGGATGTCTTCAATCCTCACAATCATCTTTTTTGGTGTGGGGCAATGTGCTTAAGTAACTTGCCCAAGGTCACATAGCTAGTAACTATTAAGTATTTGGGTTAGACTTGAACTTCGGTCCTCCTGATTCTGGGTTCAGTGCCCTATCCATGGTACCACCTTGTTACCCATTCCCCAGAATCTTCTCTTCCGAAAGCACCTCACTCAGAATGGATTCGGGCAGGTCCAGAGTGGCTTTGATCTTCCTTGCTCTCAGTTACACATGGAGAAGACAGTTCTCCTATATTAGGAATGGCTACGCAATGATCTTATAAAATGCAGAGCAGATATAGAATTGCAGACACTAGATTTCTTGTGAAAAAATGAATCTTTGGGGGTTTAGCATTGTCCTCCTAATTCCCACATATTTTTTAAAGGACTTTGTAAAAAGCATTTCTGACATGCTTAAGGGTATTAAAGAAATTGTGGAAAGGTCTTGGGTGCTATTAAATCTTTCATTCACCCATAGGTCACTGGGATAATTTTCTTTGCAATCTGCTCATTGGTAGTATGTTCATTTTGATGGAATTAATTCGAAAATGATTTTTTGAAAAGTCATGTCTTTTTCTAAAGCTTCTAATGTGATTGACATCATCATCAATATTTTGATACTTAAAGAGATCCATGATATGAATTCCTTGAAAGCAGGGGCTGTTCTTAACTTTCTTTGTATTCTCAATATTTAGCACAGTAGTAGACACATAGTAGGCACTTAACAAATGCTTGACAATTTAACTTGATCTTCAAGGAGAGACAAAAATACGACTCCCCCCTTGCTGCCTCATCTGTACATGTCTTTCTGTAAATTCTCCAGAGAAGATTATCTGGATGTGCTTTAAGAGTTTTTGCTTCTTTAAATATCCCATGTTTCCCAATGGGAAGACAGTATATTCTTTGTACTCTAGCAGACTCAGCTTCAAATCTAAGGAAATATATTGACTGGGAGATCCTGGGCAAGTCATTTTAACCATTGAGTATTCCCAGGCAAGATTAAAGTTGCAGAGTAATTACAGATTTACATTGGTAGAGGAAATTTCCTATAGCTCTAGAGATACAATAAATAGAAAAGACTTCATAGAACATATTGTCTATCTGCTAACCATTGTTCTCGTATCCTTCTCCTCTGACAATGCTTGATCTGGAAGATATGGTTTGTGTTCTTTCTGCTAATAACATTTTCAGTAAATTTCAGTTCTTTGACAAGATCTCTGATTATCTCAGAAGCTAATCTGGAACATCAGTCCCTCAAGGGCAGATCCAAGGAATGGGATGAGATTTTCATATTAGCTAATAGTGACTTAGTGTCTTAAATATTCACTTTGTAATCTGGAAGCTTGTGGAAGTCAGAAATCAGCTAGCTATCTCCATTTAATGTCATTAGCTACCCAGAAAAGATTATTCTAAAGAGATTTCATGGAAAAAAATGATTTTCCGAATTGAGAACTACTCTGAGGGTGAATGAATCTATGAAAGCAAAAGAATCTGTAAATTAATCCAAACATCCCTGTGTTCTACCTTATAATTTGTTCCAAAGAACATTTAAGTTCAGAAGTACCTTAAAGAACACTGTATCCCACTCCACTCTCATTTGATGAATGAAGACACTGGGGTCCAGAGACCTAGTTGCCTTCCCTAGCTGGTAAATGACAAAGTCACAACTAAAATTTGGGTTTCCTAACTCATTTGTGGTTCTACCTATTATGCCACAATGCTGCTCTTGGAATTCCCTGAAAATAAGAAACCATATAACTATCAAATGTATGTTTTAATCACATTTCATCAAGAAAACTGCGGAAACTAGAGGAAAAAAATCTTAGTGAAATTCATCCTGTTACTATAGCAACTGAGCCAAACTGTTTTTGTTTGTTTAGGGTTATGCCAGAATAAAGCATTGAATGTCTATGACAATGTACATGTTAACTGATTTTAGGTGTCAATCTATGTTGGGAGGTCAGTCAGGTGAAGAATTTTTGTTCCAGGTGATGGTTTATACTTGGCTATATTCAATTGAAAATATCCTGCAGAATTTCTAAACAGGATGACATTGACCTGGAGGAGTGAAAAGACACATGAAGGACAAGAGTGAAGCAAAGAGCAAATCTGAAGAATTTATGTTGGAGTTGTCAAGAGGGACTTCATCCCTTGGGGGCTAGGATAATGGTGCAGAAAGAAGGACATTGAAAGGGATAAGAATATATGAAAATAAGCAACAAAAATTTAGTCTCAGAGATGGAAGGAATGTTAGAGGTCATCCAGAGTAGCCATACCTGAATAAAAATCTCCTTTGATAACTAATATTTATATGGTGCTTTAAGAAGCTTATAGAAACACTTTATCCATCTGGCTGTCTATCTAATCTATCTCTGGAACTCTGACTATCTATAACATAAGATCTTAAATTTTGAATTGGAAATTACTTTAGAGAGAATATATCTAACCTCATTTTTAAAATGACAAAAATGACACCCAATATTGGTTAAAAAAACTTTCCCATGACCATACAGACAATAAGTAGCTGAGACAACATTTGAGGCAAGGTCTCCCTGACTATCTACTATATCAAATTTCCTCTTTTCAACTTTTCTGACATGTAGTTAGTCACCAACTAATAAACATCTCTAGTAATGGTGAGCTCACTTCCTGAAACACCTCATATATTGAGATAGTCGGGAAAGTTTTTCCTTTTATTGCTTCTTAAGCTGACTCCCATCAACTTTCCCCCATTGTTTCTCTATCTGAGGCAAATGCAATCTCTCTTCTAGTGATCCCATGACTCCTTAATTTTCTCTTCATTAGTTGAAACACTTCCAATTTTTTCAGAGCATCCTTATATAGCATCCGTTTTTTGAGATTATTTAATCCTTTTACCATTTTGATTGCCATCTCTGGATGCATGTCAACTAATCTAGAAAAGAGATGACCTAGTCTGAAGATCTAGTTTTAAATCCTGTGACCTTGACTAAATCAGATCTTCCTGAATCTGAGTTTTTTTTTTCATTTGTAAAAAATAAGGGAAGAGAACTTGTTAGCCTCTTAGCTTTCTTCTAACTCTAGAGGTCTTATATTTTTGGTCAATGCTATTTTTTCCAAAATATGGTTCTTAAAGCCTAACACAGTATTTCAGATCAGAGACAATTAAGACAGAGGTTAGCATAACCATTGCCTGCTTCATTCCTTGTAATGCTTGAGGATTGTTCTGTTTTTAATCTACAATTAAATCTTGCTGAGTCTCAATTTTCTCTTCCAACAAGTTCCACAAAGACAAGACTATGGATTGAATATTCATCTAAGTTTCCCAGAATTTCCTGTAATTTTATCAAAAGAAAGCAAGCAATTTCTTATTGATAAAGGGCTGATCATAGAGTCAGGAAAAACCTGGGTTCAGATTCTGACTTTGATGGATACTTGCTGAGAGTACCATGACAAGTCATAATTCAGGTGACTATAGGGTTTTAAATTATAGGAAGCTGCCCCTTGGCACAGTGGATGCAATTTCCACACCAAAAGCAGGCTTTAGATACTATTATCTAAAGTGTGTCCATGTAGCAAAGGTAAAATGGAAAATAGTTGTCCTTATTCAAGAATTAAATACTGTTTGTTCTAAAAAGCACTTAGAATTATATAGCCTTGATTTAGTGAGGTACAGGAAAGATCTATAAATACTCAGAATAACCTTGAGTTTTTATTCTATAAAATTCCATTTATAGATATTAGACCTAAAGTTAACCCTAGAGTAATTCAGCTGTTATATAAAATTCTTTTGATTAAAGCACTCAATATTGCTACAATTCTGTATATATCTCAGATTAAGGGATAGTGAACCTAGATCTCTTCCTATAGACTTCTTGAAATATGGCAATAAATATGTTTGATAAATGTAATCCTAAACACAATTTAAGATTTATTTCTTTGACATAGAAAATTCCCTATACCTATGAATCATAGATCTGGCTATAATAAAAAGTAAACTTCAATTGTGCATGGATTCACCTCTGGCTACAAAAGAGCAAAGAGTGGGTGTAATTAGCCTGTCACAACAATAAAAGGAGGAAAGGATTGTATCTTTCCTTCCTTGTGCTGATTCCTTATGTTGAAAAGCTGACAGTCACTGACTCATAATTCTCCACTCCTCCCTATGCTTCCTTTACTTCTTCCTATGTGAAATTCTCTATAACTTTGGGTTTATTGCTCTCACATCCAGATTATAACATCTGCATAGCCCTTTGTATCTGTTGTCTTTGAGAACTCCTGGTTTTAAATTTTTTTTTCTGGATTTCTGTTTATCTGTTTGAATTTATGCTTAGAAGGCCTTCCCCTATCTCCTCACTCTCACCTCCATTCACTCACCGGAAAGTCTACCCTACCTTGAGTGTGTTAATTGAGCCTTTCTGAATTGGATGAAGTCCAAATTCACTTTTTCCCCTTCATAAGAGAAGTAATTTCCTGACAAAATGCAAAGTCATATGGAAGGCGTATTTGAATATAATGGGATTAATAGATCTACACTAATTACCTTGGAGAATTATTGTGAGGAACAGATTTGATTAATAAAGACTTAGATGTTTTTTGTTTTTTTCCCACTTCACCTCTGGAGTAGTGAGAATGGGAAAGGGAAAAAAATAAAGTTTGTTAATTGAAAGAAAATTTGAAATATGACACAAAATAACACACCCGAAATAAAATTTCAGAAATCCAAAAAATAAAAATTGTCTAAATAAATAAATTATAAGATGAAAAATATGTGTGTTACTCATCATCCAGGTGCCTCACGTTGAGATGACAAAACATTCTCCATATTGACCATTGAAAAAGGAAGAGCTCATGACTTACTTTAACTTCAAAAATGAAGTGACTACATTCCTAAGTTTCTCTTTGTTTCCCGGAAACAGTCTGTGGAAGATCTTAACTTTTGGACAAGAACTTAATATATGAAAAAAATTGCTGGAAAAATTGGAAAACAGCATGGCAGAAACTAGGTATAGAACAAAATATTACACAGAATGCCAAGATAAGATCAAAACAGATACATGATTTGAACATAAAGTGTAATAACATAAAAATTTAGGAGAGCAAGGAATAGTTTACCTGTCAGAAGAGACAGTGTATTATAAGATATGAAATGGACAATTTGATTGTATTAAATTAAGGAATTAGTTTTTACAGAAAGCATTTCTGATAAATTTGAAAGGTGACACATCATTTCTCAGATATATAGAGAATTAATACAAGTCAGTTCCCAATTGATAAATGTCCAAAGGCTATGAACAGGCAGTTTCAAGGCAAAGAAATCAAAACTATAACTATATGAAAAAAAGTCTTAATCGCTATTGATTAGAGAGATAAAATTTATAACAAGTTTTAGGTACCACCTCACACATATCAGATAGGTTAATATGATAGAAAAGGAAAATAATAAACATTTGAGTAAATGTCAGAAAATTAGGATATTAATGCATTGATGGTAGAGTTGAGAACTAAACTGGAGAGCAATTTGGAACTATGTCCAAACTGCTATTAAACTCTGCATGCCCTTTGATTCAGCAATACCATTCCTGCTTTGTATTCCAAAGAGATTTTTAAAAAAGGGAAAGGATCTATTTCCACAAAAGTATTTATAACAGCTCTTTTTGTATTGCCAAAGAATTAGAATTGAGGGGATGCCCATAAATTGAGGAAAAGTCAAACAAGTAATGGTACATGATTATGATTATGTACAGCAGTAAAAGATCTTAGATCTTAGAAAAACATGGATAGACTTCCATGAAATAATGAAGAACTAAATGAGCAGAACCAAAAGAATATTGCATACAATAACAATAAAAAAAATAAAAATTGTTTTATGAACAAATTTTAATTAGTCACTTTGACTATTATAAATATCCAAATTTACTGCACAGGACATATAATCTGCATCCAGAGAAAGAAATGATAAATAGAAATGTGTATGGCATGGTTTTACATGAATATTTATGCATATTTGCATATATATCCATATATATATTTGTATCTAATAGTAGCCATCTCTAAGATGGAAAGTGGATAAAGAGAAATTTATATGATAATTTCATTATATGCTTAAAAGGCATAGAAAGTTATACCTATTAGATTTTCAGTTTAATATGCAATCATCTTTTTCTTATACTATATTATAGAAATGTTTTAGTCCATAAATTAAAAATAAAACAAAAAATGACGAACAGATTGATTTCAGAAAAACCTGTTAAGATTTATATGAAATGATGCAAAGTGAATCAGAAGAACACTGTACACAGTAATAATAATATTGCATGGTGATTAACTGGAATCAAAGACATTCTTGGCAATATAAGGAAAGCAAGACAAATACTCAAAGGACTCATGTTGAAAATGCTATCCATCTCCAAGAAAGAACATATCCAGTCTGAATGTAGATCAAACATAGATTCAAAAATAGTATTTTTTTCTTTGAATTTCTGTCTTCATTCACAACTAATATGGTAAAATATTTTGCATAATATGACAAAATATGGCAAAACTATTTGAATATCTGCAATCTAAATCAAATTATTAACAATCTCAGGGAGGAAAAAGGTGAGAGAAGAAGAAGAAATCCTTGGAACACAAATTTTTTAGAAAATAAATGTTAAATATTATGTCTATATATAACTGGGAAAATATATTGGGTTATTTTTGGTCTTAGTTTTTTGTTTTTTTAAGAAAGGTAGTGGGGCTCTTTACCAACTCCACCTTCATTAACAGACCTCTCTGCACTAGTCTAATAAGCAAAGTTACAACTTGATTTAGTTCTTGCAGAATCTGACCACCTGGAAGAGGTATCAGACTCCCTTTCTCATGCCCTTTGGCTTATTACATTCTCTATTTCAGTGAACCAGGAGCAAAATAGATAATGCTTAGATTTTGTCTCATGTCTTGAACATATTCAAATTTAAAAATTAAAAGAAATTTAAGTAATAACATAAATCATGGATGATAAAGGCATATTTCCCTGACACAATAACAATATTAAGAGATTCACAGTGTATATTGATGAGACTTATCTAATTAATAGCATGCAATTATACTTTCATTCTGCTCATAGGTTGATTATGAAATATAGGAACATGAAGCAATTTATGGAACTATTGAATAGTCATTCTATATTTCACCTGTAGCCTGTACTATTCTCAAGTCAAGCTAGGCCAGGAAGTGGATTCATCTTTTTGTCAATGGCTACCCTCTACATAGAGGTGTTGGAGTAGCTGCCATATATGTTCCTAGCCTCATGGTGGCCAGGGTGATTTGTTCTTTTCCCATGGTCCTTAGAAAGCCCCTTAGAAGCTAATTCAAATATAGAATGATCAGAGAAACATGATAGAGTAAATTTTTAAAAAGTATACTGAGTCATTAATTGTTCCTGTTCAGAAGCTAATTCATGGACTGCTTTGTTATCATAAAATATGAATCCCCTCAGTACTGAATCCCTCTCATATGGTCAGGAGGATTCAGGAATGGTAGCTACATATATACTTTTTTCAACCCCTTATGCTTAAAAAAACCATAGAAATATGAAGTTGGTATTACTATTACTAAAATTTAGAAGTATTAATGCTTCACTAAAGTTCTGTGTAAATTCCTCAAAGAAGCATAAAAGTGATCCTAGGTACTTGAAGTCCATGCTAGTGGAATATAAACTCTGACAATTCCTACCAATCTGGAAAAGTATCATATGGGATCCATGGCTACTTGCCCATTGCTTCAGAGCCAAACAGGCTTCAAGCTGTCTACTCACCAAGGGTGCTAGTGTTCTATTAAACCCAACTGAGATCATTCGGAGTCCTTAGATGCAGGTACAGGCAAGAGGATTGGAAAGAACTCAAAAATTTTTGCCAAAGATCTTATACTGATCTAATAATACCATTGGTGCACAAATATGATGAATTGTAACTGATATTTCATATTTCTAGAAACTTGTATTCATGATAGTCTTCCCAGGGAAACATATAATTATAAACTAACATGAATGTAACTCTACCAGTTACATTGGGAATGTGGCTCAGCAGAACAAAACTGCTGTGAGTAGTTCAGAATTGTCAGATGACTCTCTGGTTACCTTAGTCACCTCTTTGTCAGAACAATCAGTTCAAAAATGTTAAAGGATTAGCTTGGAAGTGTCTACTTAGAAGCCAGGGCTATCCACTTTTATAGCTGATTACAAGCAACCAGAGAAAGAGAAAGGAGGGTAGAACCCAATTATGACTGGTGACATCAGCTGCTACCTTCCCGCCCCCATAGTTCTATTGTTATGGATTTCTAAGTATATTAATGCAGTTGACCAACCTGTAATAGTTCTTCCCCTCACAGAATATGATGAATTCATTTTTATGGAGTAGAGGGGCTATTCTGCATTGCAGGGAGGAGGTTCTTAGCTCTGACATGCTTCCTTGGAATAATGAAGCAAGAAGTATCAAAATACATTTTTGACCTTGTATTTACTTAATACAGGAAAAGTTTGAAGGGGTCAATGTGTTCAAACCTTTATTTTACAGATAAGGAAACTATCTTATAATGATTAGTAACTTGACCAAAATCTCTCTCTCTCTCTCTCTCTCTCTCTCTCTCTCTCTCTCTCTCTCTCTCTCTCTCTCACACACATACACACACACACACACACACACACTCACAGAAATGCAAATATACACAAAAACATAAAAGTAACTGGAAAAAAATTAACTTATGTCTTCTGACTATATTAGACCATGGAGAATTCTTTTTAGATTTAAAATGATATAATAGGACTGATAATCCAGTGCACTTGCCATTGCAATAATGCTAGCCCTCAAGCACTTGACATTTGGTTAGAACCATATATGATGGCATGTATTTGTCACTGCACTACTCACCCTTCCTCCCTAAGGATAAGTATGAACTTTTCCTAATAATTATGCACAATGTAAAATTTATGCCAAAAAGAGAAAAAAAAATAAGATGTGTACAAATATAAAGAGGAAGGGAGAGGAGAGAAGGGAAGAGGAGAGCAGAGATTTGATCCTCCTCTCTGTCATTAAGTGAATTAGGAAATGTAATGGTCATACTTCTGTTTTAGGAAATCACTTAAGGCAAGGACTAAGTGGTTATTTTCATAGTATTTTCAAAAAAGTAGTGATCAGGACTTGAATTGGAATGGTGGTGAGGAATATGGAGAGAAAAAGATGAATACTAGAGATGTTAAGAAGTGTTGAGATTTAGGAGTGGATTGGGTATGTGGGATGCATGAGGGCGAAAAGTAAAAAATTACACTGTTTGTACACCTGGGTCACTGGTAGGATGGTAGTACACTCAGCAGTATTAGTGAATTAGGAACTGTGATGAACTCTATTTTGTATGTGTTACATCTGATATGTAAATGAGAATGCAGTTTGAATTGCCTAATAGGCAATAGGTCATGGTTGGTTCTTGTCCTTCCTTATCGAAGATGCAAATGACATCACTATGTTAGTGACAAGTTACAGTGTGTCCAACTGTGACTGAACAGACCAATATGAGTTTGTAATGTTCTACTGCATGTTGGGCACAAATAGTCCATGAGAACACCTGGGGAGGCGCCTCTAAACTTATGTATCTGATGTTTCCTTTAAGATGCTTCATTCTGTCTTGCTCAAAGAGCACAGCATCCTCTCTGATGAAGCTGTGCCAGGCTGTCCTGTCCTGTGCCAGTATCCTCCTATGCTTCACAATCAATTCCAGAGTTACTACGAGAGGTCTTCAGAGTGTTTCAGCATCACTTCTTCTGACCCACTTTGTGAGTTCTATGAGACCTTATAACCTTTTTTGCTCTGTGTGAGGTCATTTGGGTTAAATCTCTGAAGAGAGGCTAGAAATGGATATACAAATCTGGGACATATATACATAGAGATATTAACTAACCCATAGAAATAGATGAAGTTACCAAATTTAAAAAAAACAGAAAAAAAGAAGGCCTTGGAGAGAGCCTTAGGGTAGATCTCATAGTGAAGGAAACTTACATCAATGATGATGTAGCAAAAAAGCAGTCTGAAGTAGGAGAACAAGGAAGAGAAATGTCATAATAAGCATAAGAGAAAATGGTGGTCAAGAGAAGTCATGAAGAATAAGGACTGAGAAAATATTACCACTTGGTAATTTAGATATTACTATTAACTTTGAAGTGAGAGGTTTCACTTAAGTAATAGAATATAGTGGTAAGACTGACAATCTGGTAGATAGCAAGGATGATGATGCCTATGTTGGAAATAGGGAAGATCAGAATGCAATTATATATTCTCCATTCCTGCTCCTGCTTATTCTCATTGAAAAATGGAAAGGATTGGGAGGAACCTATAGGCCAATACCCTAAAGCACAGAGTTAACTGCTGTGGAGACTGGAAGACAGGGATGGAGATGGTGGGTATGGGTTTTGTCTGTGTAGCTGCTGTGGGTGCTTGAATCAGATTAAGTTATCTTCTAAGAGCATTCCCAGTAGGTCATTGGTGAAAGGCAATGGAGTAGTAGAATATTGGAGGAGTGGAATAATTGTGTGTTAGAGATTAAATTAGTTCTAATTTGGAGGTGAATAAGAATGGGATGTGACCATTCTTCCCAGACTCTGATTGTATTATAATATCCTCCCCTTGGGATCAAGTCACAGCTTTCTTGCCCCACTATGACCCCAGACTCCTATTTTGGAGTCTCCTGCTTTAGTTAACAAAGTGAGTGTATTTCTTCTAGTTTGTGATTCAAACCTTATTTCAGTGGCACAGTTGTTATCTTGAGGCATAGCAGGGTAGGTTATAGAACTGTCCTGGTTCTAACAGAACAGCTACTGGATCATTTGAGAAACTGAAAACTGGCAGCTCGAAGAAATGGTGAGAAGCCAGGAAAAAGCACACGCGCACGAGAGAGAGAGAGAGAGAGAGAGAGAGAGAGAGAGAGAGAGAGAGAGAGAGAGAGAGAGAGAGAGAGAGAGAGAGAAATAACGGAAGCAAGAACAAGGTTTAGACTTCCTAGGCCTAGTCACCTTCAGCTCTTGATGGGAATAGATTCTTTTGATGTTCATTCATTTTAGTCCTGTCCAATTTTTGTGACCTCATTTGGTGTTTTCTGGGCAAAGACACTGGAGTGACTTGACATTTCCTTCTCCACCTCATTTTACAGATGAAGAAACTGAGGCAAACATGGTTAAATGATATGTCCAAGGTCTCAAAGCTAGTGAGTGTCTTGAGACCAGATTTGAATTGAGATCTTCCTGACTATAGACCTGATAACTCTATTCACTTTACCACTTAGCTATCTCAATTAACAATCCATCATTTAAACAGCAAAGTGATTTCTTAAGATCTGATGATGTCAATTCCTTTCTTCCTTCCCACCCCTACTAAGTTAACTCCCCTAACTCCCTGTTATCTGTAGGAATAAATATAAAATGCTCACTGTGGCATTTAACTCTTTTCATACCCTAGGACCTTTTTATCTTTCTAGTCTTTTCTCACCTTCCTCCCCACAATATTTTTTTCCATCCAGTGGCATTGACCTTCTAGCTATTTTGACTATTGACTTTGGACATTTTTTCTGACTGTCCCTACTGCTTGGAATGCTCTTCCTTTTCAACTCTGTCCAATGATTTCCCTAGTTTCTTTTAAGTCCCTACTAAAAATGATTTCCCTGGTTTCTTTTAAGTCCCTGCTAAAATCTTATGTTATATAGGAATTCTTCCCTAATCAATTCCAGTGCCTTCCTTTTGCTGAATATTTTCTAATTATCCTGTATATAGCTTGCTTTGTATATATTTGTTTGCATGTTCTCTTCTACATTAGATGGTAAGCTTCTTGGAAGCAAGGGCTATTTTTTTGACTCTTTTTTTGTATCCTCAGAACTTAGCACAGTGCCTGCCTAGCACAACATAGATTTTTAATAAATGCATATTGGTTGATTGATTATCAGTTTTCATACAGACTTAAGGGCAACCAAAGAAGGAGATTTGGAATAGGAATAGATTTTAATGGAGAAGAATTAAAGAGGAAGTGTGAGTTCTAATACTGGGAAACCATAAAATGTCAGGCTATGAGTAGGAAAATTAGGAGGTCAAACTGAGAAAAGTTAATGTGAGACCTTCAGAATTTTGTTTTGGCTTACCAGTGTGTGTGTGTGTGTGTGTGTGTGTGTGTGTGTGTGTGTGTGTGTGTGTAACATGTTTTTTGTTTTTTTTTCATAATATGAGTCTCTACAGGGTTGTGAGGATCAGTTAAGACAGTTTTTTTTGAATCTCATTGTGTCATAGAAATATGATCTATTAATAGTCAAAAACCGAGTAAGGAATGTCTCCTAAAAAACTTAAAAGTATCATATAATGTAAGTTATAACTAATCCTAGTTCTACTGCTACTACTTACTTTTTTTGCACGGCAATGGGGTTAAGTGGCTTGCCCAAGGCCACACAGTTAGGTAATAATTAAGTGTCTGATGCTGGATTTGAACTTAGGTACTGCTGACTCCGGGGCTGGGGCTCTACCACTGCACCAACTAGCCATTAAATTACTACTTACTTCTAATACTACTTACTACTACACTGCTACTACTACTATTACTCTTGCTACTGCTATTACTACTACTACTACTACTGCTACTACTGCTGCTGCTGCTGCTGCTGCTGCTGCTGCTGCTGTTGCTATTATTGCTGCTACTACTGATTACTACTACTGTGTGTAAATTTTTGCAAGTTATTTTATCTCAGTTTCCTTCTTTGTAAAATGGGGGAATAATATTTGCATTTTCTTACATATTGGGTATTGAAATATTCTTTATAATGTCTTTTATAGAGAAAGAAATTATTATTAGGAAAGATAATTATAGTTGTGATCCTTTGCACTGAAACTTCTAAAATGGAAATTGTGGTATCGATTAAATTTTTTTTTCTGTAAATATTGCTTCCTGACCTCAATTACAGATTTTCATTTATTACCAGTAATTACAGAAGTTTGTTAAATCTAGTAACCCTGCAAGCTTTCAAAGATAATTGGAACTAACATGAAATTTCATTCTTTTTCTCCCTGAATCACTGAAATGAATTGCTGTAGGATTCCTGGGGTTTCAGATGTGCAAGAAAGAAGGTTAATCAATAATAGACACAGCCTGGTATTTCAGGGTAGGTGTAGTTCATATGCAACTGCAATGATGTTCCCACTGAGGGCACAAGACTGACAGCCTTGGCAGAAAATTGAGCTTCTTACATATAGAAATTCTCTTCTAGAGCTATATATTCCAACTGCCTAAGAGAATTAAGGCTATTTATTAGCAGATTTTGAAATTTGTAGAGAAAAAAAAACTAATTAATTCATTGTTCACAAACAAAATTTTGGTAATTCAGGAGATTGCTAGGATCTCCAGAAGGACAAAATCTTGGAACTCATGTAATATTACTCCATCATCTTGTAGTTGAGAAAACTGAGTTTCAGAGAAGGGACATGAGTAGTCCAAAGTTAAACATGGAGAAAATAAATCCTATTGTGATTTGATCTGAATTCTTTTTGAGACTGGGCTGAAGAAATCTAAGTTCTTGTCCTGACTCTACTATTAATTCTGTTTTCTTCTCTCTCATCCTCAGTATCCACAGCTATAAAATGTGAGAGTTAAGTTAAATGAGCCCTCAGTTCTGGTTCAGATTTAATAGTCTATGTTTCTGCTCCAACTTCATCATCTTCCATATGGGAAAATAGACCCAGACAAGAGAAGGGACTGGGATAGAACCCAAGTATCTTGAATCCTTTCTAGTTTGGTTTCCTCTAAACCACAGAGGAGCGAATGCCATAGGGTCATAGACTGAGCAAGAAAGATGGTCAGAGATCATTTATTCTATTTCCCTCATTATACAGATAGGGCAATTGAGACCCAACAATGAGGCAGTAATTATCCAATACCCAATGTGGTAGCTACTAAATATCAAAGGTGAGATTTAAACTCATGTCTCCCAACATCAAATTTAATGCTCTTGATGCTGTGCTTTGGTCCCTTCCAAGTTAGACACAATGTGCAATTCTATTTTTTCATGGCCTTAATCTGAGTCAAGATTCTGTCTACAGGATGCTATAGAGTGCTTTGAACACTTGAAAGTCCTACATAAATCCTGGACATTACTGGTGTTCAAATCCCACTCCCATCTCCTTTTGAGGCTATACATCACAAGTTCTTTATTCCATTCTCTAGGGACATGGTTTTAAGTGCCCTCACAATGCTGGTTGCTTATCTATGGAATCATTAAATAATTGATGAAATTCATTAAATGTTTATGAAGTACTTACTATGAGTTAGTTATTTTGCTAGGCATTGGGGACACAAAAAAATAAGCAATCCCTGCCCTTAAGTACTTTATATTTTATTAGATTAGGAGGAATGATATGAAATTTTGATAAGAAATGAAATTTCAGACTTTGAATAAGGGTAGAATATCAGGTGTGATGGTCCTGAGCACGGCAGAGAGAGGATATATAGGTCACAGAAACTGAGGAGACTGATTAACTGAGTAAGCTTGGTTCCTTATATTTATATTTTCTATTTGTCTATGGCTATGTCTTTATATCCATATAACATGGATTAGGATGGAGAAGAACAATGTGAGCCAGAAACAGCTCCTTGAAAAAGAGAATGACTTGGAAAGCAGTATATTACAGAAAAAAATAGGGATATTGCTAATGTCAAAGGACACATGAAGAAAGACACAGTTTGCCTCCAGAGAGAGAAGTGGGAAATAGAAATAGGTAAGAATTTATACAATAATTATATATTTATTTTATTATTTTAATAAAGATTTCATTTATTTTGAGTTTTACAATTTTCCCCTGATCTTACCTCCCTCCCCCCACCACCCACAGAAGGCAATTTGTAAGTCTTTATATTGTTTCCATGGTATACATTGATCCAAATTGAATGTAATGAGAGACAAATCATATCCTTAAAGAAAAAACATAAACTATAAGAGATAGCAAGATCAGACAATAAGATACCATTTTTCCCCTAAATTAAAGGTACTATTCCTTAGTCTTTGTTCAAACTCCACAGTTCTTTCTTTGGTTATAGATGGTATTCTCCTCTGCAGAGAACCTCAAATTGTCCCTGATTGTTGCACTGATGGAATGAGTGAGTCCATCAACATTGATCATCACTCCTGTGTTGCTGTTAGGGTGTGTAGTGTTTTTCTGGTTCTGCTCATCTCACTCAGCATCAGAATAACTATATATGTAAAAGGAATAGCAAGTTATTCATAATAGATTTTCAGTTTCATGTGTAATAGTCTTTTTAAAATTATGTATGATATGAAAATGCTTGTTTTACCCTATAAATTAAAAATTCAAAAAAATTTAAAAAGAATTTGGACAGGGTCATGTAGATAAAATCATATGAAAGAATTTAATGGAGGGCAACATAGAAATGCTGTCAGAGGGTAAGTCTGAAAGTGACTTGGGGAACTAAAGCAGGCTAAATCTTCCCTTTAGGCTGGTGTGTCCAGAAATGTGAGAAGAGCAGACAGTCCTAGAGAGGTTGGATAGGGCTGCCATTTTTTCTAGAGAGATGCATGTTTCTATGACCTTCTGAAGATAAAGATGTGAGATGGGGAGATCTAGGATACATCTAGGATAGCATAGGGCATGTTAGAATGAAAAGGAAGAGGAATATATGTACTGAATAAAGGAAGAGTTGAGGTGGGCAAGATTTTGAATGTATCTGGGGATGTAGGGGAAGAATTATAAGGATAGAAACAGCAAACTGCCTCATTCAATGGCTAGCTATGTTATCCTGAGAAATTATTTCATTTCTCTCCCTGACTTCCAGGATTGTCCTGAAAAAAATACTCCATAAATATTAAATTTATATCTATATGTCTATAAAAATATATAAATGTGTTAGTTATTCTTGTTGCTGCAACTACTTGCTATTGTTGGGTAAACCAAATGAAGGAATGGCCAAGGTTAACATGAATTTATATTTGGGTTCATTATCTCAAGAAGGAAAGATATGAAGAACATTTAGAAAATATCCCACATGGGCAGCAAATGCTTATCTCTCAATATTAAAGACCCAGAAAGCATAGACTTTTCCATACCTTTGGAACTCTGAGATTCAAAAATTCCATTGAATTCCCTTAGGATTGCTGATAGATTGATCAATCAACAAACCTTTCTATTTATCAGAAAATGTGGAAGGTACTGAGGGTCTAAATAGGAGTGAAACAAACCTTGCTCCAAAGGAGCTTACATTCTAATGAGGACACATAGAAGGGTTGAAAGAACAAGTGTAAAGGGAATAAATACAAAGTATTTTGAGAGGGTGGGCAGTCTGGGGAATCAGAAATGGCTCCATGTAGAAGATGGTTGTCTAACTGTTACTTTAATAAAGAAAAGATCTTTCATGAAAATGTAAAGAGGAAATATCTTCCAGGAATGTGGATATTAGTCCCCTTCTTCCCAGAGAATTCAGGAACATAGATAGACCTGGAAGTTATCTTGGAGGCCATATTTTCCAAACACCTTACTTCACAGGTAAGGAAACTGTAACCAAGGGTCAAAGTCACACAGAAAGTTCAGATAAGCAGTGGGACCTGAGCCAGCTTTTCTGATTGCAGCATCTGTGATCTTTTCTAGTTCTTAAGGCAACTATGTGATGCAGTGGAGTACTGATACTGGAGTCAGGAAAACTCATCTTCCTGAGTCCAAATCTGGCCTAAGGCACTTGCTAGTTGTGTTACCCTGGGCAAGTCACTTAACTGTTTTCTTCAGTTTTTCTCATCTGTCAAATGAACTGGAGAAAGAAATGACTAACCAGTATCTTAGCCAAGAAAATCACAAAAGTGCTAGATATGACAGAAAGAACTGAACCATATAACCATATAACAAAAATTAACATGAAATCTTCAGAATAAAACAACAAAGTAGTGCTAAATAAAGAACCTCAGATTTGGAGCCAGTGTTTCTCAGTTTGATCCTGGATCTATATCTTACTATATGTCCAACAATGGTTGCTCAAGGTTCTTACCTACCATATCTCCCCCAAAATAAGACAAGGTCTTATATTAATTTTTGCTCCAAAAGACACATTCAGGGGATTTTTTTATGTACAACAATATTCACTTATTCATTTATTCATGTACAAAAATCTATACTTATTCATACACAAAATCTAATTTGTTCAGTAGGAGAAGAAATATTCATTTATACAGTCATGTCATCTTCTTCTGAAACATCATCATAACTCTCAAACCCCAAATTCTGGCCTGAATTTCTTGTGACTTCATTTCTCGTAGAACTATTTGTTCCAATTTTTAATGTCCAGCAATAAAGCTCTCCTTAAATGAGCCATTCTATTCCATGTAATCTGCCCATAATTCAATGGCAACTGTGAGTAATTTTTATTTCATGAATTCTTCACCCAAGTCAGACCTCTTGAAGGCCAGGCTTCACAAAGTTTCCAAGTTGCTTTCTCTCCATTTTATTTCCACTGAGTTATTGATTCCCATGAACAAATGGTCCTTGAATGATTTATTTATTGCAATATTTAGAAGCAGTCATTCCTGCAGGAATCATTATTTAATCTGTTCTCTCTGCAAGGAAGTTCTGTTACCTAGATAAACAAGTGACTGCATTAAATTGACCCACTTCCTTATAATTACTTGTGGGTACCAGACTTTCTGGGTTTCAAGAGAAGAAATAACTGAAACATGTTCAATCTTATTTTTCTTGCCATTATGAAGATTAGAGGTGGGGCTTTCTTTCTATTCAGATTTTATCAAGTGAGCATGTTGATTGTGTGTTGTGTCTGTGCTCCAGTTGGTCATTTGGCAATAAGTTCCCAGTTCATCTGTTTACATAGGTATTTACTACTTGCTCAAAGAAGTCTGCTTGGGTATTTACAATTATTTTATTATAATTTACATTGTCATTTACTTTGAGAGTTAATGTCACTAATACTATTAATTTATATTTAATCATATATTAATATTACAAACTTATAATTTAATACATTTGTTATGTATTGCAAGTGAAATATTAAATTCATAAGTCTGACTGATGATCTTAACTGGAACTCATTTTTTGGGATAGACCTTGTATTATAAGCATTCCTGAAAAAAAACATGGAAGGACTTATTTTCAGGGAAATATGATAACCGAGTCTCAGTTTCTTTGATTATAAAAGTAGTCTATCTCCTCATTTGATCATCTCAATTTCATTTCTAGCACTAATTTATGTTTCTTTAAAAATAGCATGTCAGACGTTAACAACAAAGGGGACAATGAGCTCATCGTTTCCCTTGTTTTAGTCATTGTTTGATTCCTATCACCTGAGATTTTACCAGTTTTTTGGTGTCTATGTGATTCTGTTGATTCACATCGACCTTGTAGTCCATAAAATCTTGGAATTTTCCAAAAGACAGAAAGCAGTTTTCCAAAGAAATCCCTCCTCCCCAAACCAGATTTCATCTGTGGTAGCCTCTAGTTAACTGCTGTGCAGTGAGGGAAATGAGGAGGGAGTGGAAGGCAAGAGAAGGGAGGTTCCAAGTCTAGAGGTCTTTGCAAAAATTCAGAATGTAGGTGTACTACACATTTGGTTGATGTTTGCAGCTCAGCTATTTGCAAAGGGCTAAGATGAGATCCCTGAATATTGTGGTCTCTCTCTAACTGTCGGAGCCTCCCATGTGGCTCCTTAATGAAGGAAAATTCACTTGGAAAGAATGCTTTTGCTTTTCAGACTGTCACAGTGTGAACTGCATTAACATGGAGTCCCATTAGACAATCTTCTTCCAATTGTATTTATTTTCTCAGCACGACTAAGCCTTCCAGTTTTGAAAATTGTGCCATAGAAAGTAACAGAGTAAAGTTTTTTTTTTTTTTTTTTTTTTTTTAAATCAGCCGCCAAAGGCCCATGTCTAGAAAAGTTGATTTAACTCCTGGACAACAACCTATTGTGGATTAAAATATACAAGCAGCAGCTGGTAAAGTAGATCACAGATTCCTGAGTATATTTAAAACTTTTTTTAGATATAATCTTAAACTTTGCATATTTGTATTTTATGTTTTTCTCCCAGAGATTCTGTTTAATTATCTTTGAAAGTGATCATTTGTCCTATGAGGTAGGTAAATTTTGGGCAAGTCACTTTAACTTGCCTAGGCCTCAGTTTTGTCATTTATAAAGCAAAGGGCTAGAAGACTTCTAATATTAGCTTGTGATCCTTTTTCTCATGATCTCATTTTTTCATGATACTCTGGATGAATATCAGTTTCCTCATGTGCAAAACAAAGTGGTTGAACAGTTCCATCTCTAAGGACCTTCTCTGAGGCTAACATTCTTCTACTACAATTCCTACATGATATATAAACCTCACCTGCCACAAGCCTGGAAAATAAGCATTAAACTTTGCTTGGATACATTCAGGATTAGGGAACTCATTACCT
This sequence comes from Macrotis lagotis, assembly GCF_037893015.1. Taxonomy (NCBI): domain Eukaryota; kingdom Metazoa; phylum Chordata; class Mammalia; order Peramelemorphia; family Peramelidae; genus Macrotis; species Macrotis lagotis. The sequence goes on from NC_133658.1 coordinate 367,749,315, forward strand.
AGACTATGTACATTGGTCATATTTCAGTGTTCAATCCATTTGATCTTTCTAAACTTTTGACAATGACAATTATCTTCTGTTCCTGAATACTGTCCTTCCTCTCCTTTGGCTTCTGTAATACTACACTGTCCTAACACTCTTCCTACTTCTCAGCATGTTCCTTCTCAGTCTCTTTTTTCTGACCCATTATCCATATTTTTTCATTGCCTCAATTAAACTTAGATATGCCTCAAGCTTCTATACTAGGCTCTCTTCTCTTCTCATTCTACAATTTTTCTTTAATTCATTAGTTCCAATGTCTATAATTATCATTTCTATGCAGATTGCTCACAAATCTGTTTATCCAACTCTATTCTTTTTTCTGAGCTACAGGAATAAAATACAAATGAATTCTGACAATTGTCCATAGAGTTTTCTAACAATTCAAGGTCAACAAGCTCCAAACAGACCTTATTGTATATCCCTCAAACATATCCCTCCTTAAAACTTCATTATCTCTGTCTATGGCATCACTATCCTTCAAATAACCCAGATTTGTAACCCATATGATATTATTGAATCTGCTTTCCCCCTCTAACTTCACATAATCAAATCATTTGCCATATTGTGCTTATTTGACCTCCACAACATTTTCCATATGTGTATACTTAATTGGCATTAACATATCCAATCCTTTCTCTCTCCATAATTTTTCACTTAGGCATCAAAATAATCTTTTTCTGGTTTGTAAAGTTCTTCATAATATGACTTTTATATTTACATTCACAAAATGTTCTATTTGCTATACCCAGTCCATGACATTCTAGTTTCCAATCCTATGACTTTACAGACTGTCCACTAAGAATATTTTCCCTCTGATTCTACTTTAGGTTGGAAATCTAAACTTCCTTCAAGGAACATCTCAGGGTGCCATCTCCTTCATGAGATGTTTCCTGATTTTCTTAGTTGTTTCTCTACCTAGTCAGAATTTTTTGATTTTGTATTTTATCTTCTCTGTATTTGTATAATTTTACTGGCCATGGGTATAAAAATATAATACCTACACACAATATGTACACAAAATGCATAAATGTGTATGCATACACACATATAAATATGTGAATGCTTATATATATATATATATATATGCATGTCTACATAAATGGGGTACACTCACAAATACTTTTTTTATTAGTAGGATATAATTTCTTTAAGGCCAAAGATATAATTATCTTCTACATCTCCTACACTCAGCATAATATCTAACATTAAAAAATATATAATTAAAGGTCCTTTTTAAGTCTGCTGCTTTTTGTTCTATGTTCTTTGATGATTTCCCACTTTGAGAATCTATATACCAAGTGCTACCACTTCCTATCTTGTTAGCTTTGGCAAATTCCTTCTGGACTCTGAACCTCAGTTTCCTTGTTTGCATAATGAGATCTTGGATTTGACAATCTTTTAAAATTAGAAGCTATAATGCTGTGCCATTGTAATTGGAAGGTCCTTTCAAGCTTTGCTATCCTGTGGTCCTTCTAGCTCTGATGTTCAATGTTACAGTTCTGACAGTCTTGAGTCTTTGAGTCAATTAAATTTGGTAATTGTTAACTCAAATTAGTCGTTGGTCCAGAGTTGGTGTCTGAGGTAGGCAGCCTGTATGTTTGAATAGCACACCATAAGTGAGGCATTCCAAAATAGGCACTAATCCCTTTCCACGTATAAGCCTTTTGATGTGTCCAAAGCCCTTTGCTAGCCAGTGTTCTCATTTGATCCTTTTAAAAATCCTGTGAAATAGGTCAGGCATCATGGTTCTCCTTTTCTATATGAAGATCCTAAAGGCAAATGGAGGTCACATTACTTACAATGGTTGATCCTTATATAACATTTTGAGATTTGCCAGATGTTTTTGCACATTATCTTATTTGATCTTCATAATCACTGTGAATTTGGTGGTTTTATTATCCTCATTTTGTAGATGAGACAACTGAGACTGAGAGGTTAAATGATTTAAGAGGTGCTAGAGGTGGGATTAAAATCTCTTCTGACTCCAGTTGCAGTGCTCATTCCATTGCTTCTTCCAAAGCCAGAATCAACAAATGAATTGAGACACAGATAACATTTCTTAAATTCTTAGTTCAAAGCTTTTTACTAGCCAAGGCTACCTCTTCTAGACCATATTGTATAGGAAGGGCTGACATTAGTGAATTCCCACTTCAAGAAGTATCTCTTAGTTTGCTGGGCATTTTTTCTCTTTCCTATTTTTCTCTGCTTCAAATCTCTCTTGTTTCTAATCCATTCTCTTTACAATTGCCAGAAGTTTTATTAAAACACAGGTTTCACTGTGTCACTGTCCTACTCAATAAAAACCAGAAGCTCCCTGTCACAAGTCAGATCAAATACAGGCTTCCTTCAAAGTCTGAATTCAACTTACCTTTAAAGCTTTATTGTACATTATTCCCTTCCATGCTCTTTCCGGGTCAGTCAAACTGACCTTTTTTGCAAGTCCTTACACATTGAACTCTGTCTCTGTCTCTTTGCAGAGGCCATCCCCCTCTGCCTGGAATGAACTACCTGTTAAAATACCTAGTTTTGTTCAAAGCTTAGCTCAAGCACAATCTCCTACAGGAGGTTTTTCCCAGTGCTCTCAGCTACTAATATCTCAGGCATTTCTCTGAGCATATAGTGCTTCACCCTGCTCTTTTTTTTTTTTTTAGGATTTTGCAAGGCAATGGTGTTAAGTGGCTTGCCCAAGGCTACACAGCTAGGTCATTATTAAGTTTCTGAGCTTGGATTTGAACTCAGGTACTCCTGACTCCAAGGCCAGTTCTCTATCCACTGCACCACCTAGCCGCCCTTCACCCTGCTTCTTGAAGTATAGGTCACTACTAGAACATAGTATTATGTTTAATAGTGCTTGTTGATGTTGGTCTTCAGAAAAGGCTGGAAAGACTTACATGAATTGAAACTGAGCAAAGTGAGTAGAGCCAGAACACTGTAGATTGTACATCACATTAACAGCAACATTGTGTCATGATCAACTATGGTGGACTCAGCTCTTCTCAGCACACAATGATCAAAGATAATTTTAAAGAACTTGTGATGGAAAATGCCATCTACATTCAAAGAAGGAACTATGGAATCTGAATGCAGACCAAAGCATATTATTTTCAATTTTTAAAATTTGTTTTAAGCTTGATTATATTTTCCTCTTACTTTTCCCCCCTTTTGTTATAATTCATGTTTAGCAACATGACTGGAAATATTATTAGCATGGTTGTAAATGTATAATCTATGTCAAGGGGAGGGGGGAGAGAAGGGAGGGAGAAAAATGTGCAACTCAAAACTGTACAGAAAAATGATTGCTGAAAACTTTCTTTTTATGATGTTGGAAAATAATTTAATTAAAAAAGCAAGCAAAAAGAAAAACTAAAAAAAAGAATGAAGGAAAAATATTTATTGATTTCTAAGGAGTAGTCAAATTCAGTGAGAGGGTCCACCATCCGAAGCTGAGAATATCTTTGAAATTAAAGATAGAAAGAACCCTGAAGATCTTGTAGTCTAATCTCCTCATTTTACAGGTGAGTATACTAAGAATGAAGATGTTAAACATGTAGCAAGTAGAAGAATCAGGATTCAAATACAATTTCTCTTACTCCAAAGTGAATATTCTTTTCACTTCACTAGGCTGGCCTTATCCTTTCCTGGTCACCACTCCATTGTTCCACTTGCAACCCCAGAGCTGGAGAAGTGAAACCCAAGGACATCTATTAATACAAGTGGTGCATTGTCCTTTCATTCAAGCTCTAATCAATATCCACAGCTACTGAATAATGTTGTTTGTAAATGTATGTGTTGATCCATTATTCTTCAGTTATTTCTTTGTGACTTCATTTGATGTTTTCTTGGCAATGACACTGGAGGGATCTGTCATTTCTTTCTCCAGAACTTATTAGGAAATTGCGGCAAACAGGGTTAACTTATTTTCACAAAGCCATACAGCTAGTAGGTATCTGAGGCTGGATTTGAATTTAGGTCCTCCTAACTCCAGGCTACCTTTATACACTGTACCACCATTTAGCTGCTGCATTGGTCAAGGACAATGCAACAACCCAGAAAGACCAAAGGGTATTTAGACCCTAGAGAATTTTAGACAATATTCTCACCAATGTTTCCTTCTTTCCTCAGTCTGTCTCTTTATAAGCTGATTTAGTCAGAATAGCACTTTAGAGTTCATTCTCTCAAACCTATTCTTAGTGTGGTAGGATAGGTTCTTGGAATAATCATTACTCAGAACTGTAACAAGGGTGCGATAGGAATTTGCCCCAAGTGTACAAACCTTAGGGGCACAGAAAATAGGTATAAAATATGTTTCTCCCCCCTCAATCATGTCATGCCATTAAGATGAGGTACAATTTGATATTTTTACCTATGATGTAAAATCAACCAGTTAAGATGCATTTACAGCCTTTCACAATTTGTCCTAAGCCTACCTCTCTAAATTTCTTATATGTAAAACTATTTCCCTTTCTTCATTTTGTAGTCCAGTCAAACTGACCTTGTTTTCTTGCACATGAAACTATTATTTCTCATCTATGGGCCTTTGAACCTACTGTCTCTCATACCTGAAATATATACTTCTTCAAATAAATATTTGTTGGGAAAAAAAGTATCTTGTTTTTCCTTCAGAATTCTACTCAAATACCACTTTCTACATGAAAGTTTTACTAATTCTCCCAGTTGCTTGTACCCTATCTATATCCTACCCCACCAAAAACAAAACAAAATATTCTTATATTTTGAATTTGTTCTATTTATATTTGCTCATATACTAATCTCTTCCCCATTAGAGTGAAAACTCCTTGAGGGTAATAACTATTTCAAAGTATAGATTTAGTTAATTGGTTTAGCACATCAGAAATGTAAATTGCTATAGATAAAAGGTACAATTGTGAGTTGTGCAATAGACCAGAAAACTGAGTCTTTGCCTCAAAGGAATTTTCCAACACAAAAAATGCTTGATGAAGAGAAGGCAAACAAGATCAAGCATTATTTCCCTTCCTGTTGATCACCTCACCAAGGAGAATACAGAGCAACTTCCTTATCCTTGTAAACATCAGGGGAACTCCATATAATGCAGTACTACCTTTATTCAATCCCAAGGCTTCTATTGCTCTTCAAACAACAAATCTTCTTAAAACCTTGAGAGGGAACCTTGAGACTCTTGCCAGACCAATTCTCCACCACAGTGGGTAAAGAACTTTCCTCCTTATGTACCTTAGGCAATCATACTTCCTATGCCTCAGTAATGGTGACACAATTTCTGGTCTTGTATTTCAAGTAGTCTCCATTGGTCTTCTCTCATTACAGTTATAATTGATATTTATACAGTTGTCCTTTGCTTACCACAGCTTTTCCCATTACAGTTTTGATATTTCTGCAAGTCAGCATAAGAAAGTAAATGGAAACTATTTGGGGAGTTTTCAGAAGTCACAGATTATCACATGATGTCTAGTAGATGTCACAGAAGAAGTTCAAAAATTCAGAAATGCATAATATATATAGTATTATATGTTGTCAATATAGTTTATCTTTTAAGGATATGATAATTCAAACTTCTTCTTTGGTACAAAAGGAGGACCAAAATATTTTACATGGATTTTCCAGATTTCAGGGGTGCAGTGCCTTTAGCCCCCATGATGTGGAAGGAATATTGGTTTAAGCTTTCACATTTGCTAAGGAATTTATTCAGGGCTATCCTGTGTAGGCACCATTATTTCTGTTGAGAAAATGAGATTCAGAGAAGTGATATGACTTGTCCAAGATCACCTAACTAGTCAGTGTCAGACAAAATTAGTTCCCAGGTCTTACTTTTATCTGATAAGTCAGACTACTAATACAATGATAACATATTAGAATAGGAAGGTAACTTAGAAATCAAATGAGAGGTACCTGTCATATTTACCTTTGAGGAAAGTACTGAGAGAGGGGAGTCCAAAATTGCAAGGCTAGTAAAGTGGCAGAGCCAGGATTTGATTTTTACCCTCCAGGTATAGTACTCTTTATTCTATCAAGAACATTATGAAAGAAAGTTGAAAATGTATTTCCTCAGTTTTCTGAATAAAGAACAGAATGAGATTTAATTGTTTAGTGTCCTTGCCTCCCCTAAAAACCTTGCCTCTTACTCTCCCCTAAAGGCACTCCCTCCCACACTTTACAATCTCCCCTTTCTGGCATTTTGAAAGAATTGATAGGTTAGGAGGATCAGTTTCCATTTGCTCTTCCATTAAACAGCCAGTAAAATGGATTGCTTTATTTCTCTAAAGCTGGCTACTGCTCTCTGTATGGGTGTTGACCTCTGCCCTTTAAATGTCCTGACATTCCTCTACTCTTAGGCTGTTTGGACCAGCCAGATGAAGTGTCTTGGCAGGTCTGGAGGCAACTGCCGTTCCTTGGTTTCTTTAATTCTGACAAAAACAAAGAGATGTGACAGGGTGAGGCATTTATGGGCAAGCATGGCAAAAATCTTTTAAAAAGAAAAAATGTGACTCTGGATGAAGAAACAGTATTACTAGGGAAGAATATGGGACATTGTTGAAAGACCTTTAGTGATCTCAATCTCTTAGAGAATGGAAAAGGTAGACAAGATCAGAGACTCCCAAGACTGCATGTCTCCAATTAGAGAGGACCTCAGGAATCATCTTGTCTATCCCCCTATTTTACAAATGAGGAAAATGGACCCTAGGAATGAAAAGAGACTTACCCAGCTCCAATCAATGAGGAGTGACACAAACAGGATTCAAACTCAGGTGATTTAATTCCAAAACTAGTGCTCTTTCCACTGCAAACACTGAAGAAGCCTTTCTAAAGAGTCCCTTTTTCTTTCAAGCAGCTCAAACATCCTTTGTCTAATTGTCTTTAGCCAAATATTCATCTTTAAAGAAGATTCTTTAACTTTAGAATAAGATTGATTTCAGAGATGAGATTCTAGACCTGCTACATTTTTTCCCCTGCTAATGGATATAAGAAATAGAAATGCACATCTTGATTTGGGATTTTGGTAAAAGAGTAGCCAAAAGTGTTTATAGTTAATTGTCTTTGTTTTTAGTTTTACCAAATTCTATGGGATTATGAGATTTAGAACTAGAAAGGATCTTCAAAATTATCCAGTCCAATTCCCCTGTCATTTCTTGTATGCTTTTTCCTTTAGATTTCCTTTGTGTCCTCTGGAAACCCTGTTTCATTGTTAACAAAAGCTTCCCTTCATGTTACACTTGTGTCCTTGGAAAAATTATTTTGCATACATTTGGTCTTTACTTCTATCCATCCCATGAATATTGACCTATTCCCCATCCTGTTCCCCTTCCCCCCCCCAAAAAAAATGATTACAAGCTTCTGAGGCCTGAGGCTTTAATTTGTTGCTTTTTTTTTTTAGTTTTGTCTTTTGTCAATTGTCCAAGTCACACAGCTAATAAATGTATGAAGCAGAGACTGTTTCATTTTGTCTTTATATCCCCAACCTCTAGAGCAATGTCTGGCATGTAACAGGTACTTGGTGCTGAATTAAATCTAATGGAATGGAATTGAACTTTCTCATCTTACAGAAGCAGGCTCATAAGACCAAAAAAGTGAAAGCACTTCATTAATGTCCCATGGAACAAAATCCAGATTAGAGCCTTCTTCTTCCTCTTCCTCCTAGGTACATTTGTTTAAAAGACAGACAATACTAGGGAGGGCAGTCTGTGGTTGATAAACTCCAGTTTTGCAGTCTCCATCATTATGGGAGAATAATAATGCCTAAAAAGGAAATCTGACCTTGCCCCTTTCAGAGCTTCAGACACAGCCTTTGATATATCTTGATCTGTAAGAAAAGTCCTCACTAACCCTGCAAATTTGACTGTTTAAGACCCTTTCATATTTCTTAGCAAGAAACTTGTGTGGTTTTGGGGAAAGAGGTCTGAACTTGAAAAAAGGAGAGCAAGATTGAGTTTTACCACTTTGAAGCTATCAAGCTTTTGACAAATCACTGACTTTCTTCTTAGTGTAAGTTTTCTTATTTGTAAACTAGGTGGAATAGTGGAGAGAATGCTGGTCTAGAGTCAGGAAGGCTCGTTAAAATCTATTCTCACAAACTTACTAGCTTTGTGACCATTTACTTAAGGGTTTTTTTACCTATAAAATGAGTGGGAGAATTAAGTGGTATACCACTCCAGTGTCTTTGCCAAGAAAATCCAAAATGGAGTCATGCAGAGTCAGACATGACCGAAAAATGACTGACCAAAAAACTCAAGATATTAGATTACTTCTCTCATGGAATTGTTGTGAGGAAAAAACTTTCTTTTTAAAAATATTTTCCCCAATTTCATATTGATTTTTTCTACTCATTGTTATAAGATTTTAAGTTCTAAAATTTTCACCATTCCTCCCTCTCCTTTCCTCTTCTGCAAAGTTTAATATAGTTTATTTTTGCACTCTCATGTAAAATATATTCCCATATTTGTCATAGATGTGACAGAAAGAATAAAGCATTTAAAATGCTTTGTGCTGTATTCATAATTCAGTCATTCTTTATCTGGATTTTGATAGCATTTTCCTTTATGAATCTTTGTATTTGTCTTGGATCATTGTTGCTGGGTCATTCACACAAGCTTACTGATACATTGTTTTCCTGACTCTGTTCATTTCATTTTGCATCAGTTCAGAAAATGGAACTTTCTAAACCTTTAGGTGCTAGATAAAGACATGAATTCTCCTCTCATTTAGTCCTTACAAAAGTCCCGTGATAGAGGTGCACCAGGTATTTATCTTCTAATTTGACAGATGAAACAGAGGTGTAGAGACCAAAGTGATTCACTCAATGTTACACATGATTTAGTGGAATAATGGGGGACCTGGATCTCTGTTGTAACACTGGTCCCTTGATTGTTAGCCTAGGCTTCCTTTCTAGAGTAATTTGTTTAGTTCAAGTATGGTATAGTAGCAAGAGCACTAGCTTATTAGTTAGAAAACCTGGAACAACTCCTTCCTCCCTAGTTTATCTTGTGAAAGTTATCTTATATCTACATAGTAAAATAGAAAGGGTTTGGGACTTTCTATAATGGATCCTGAATTTAAATGGTAGTTCTGGCAATATGTATAATTTTATATGTACCATAGTCTTACCCTTTCTGAAGGTAATGAAGGAATTGGACTATATGACCACTAATATCATATAGTCCAACATACTCCAATGATCTCCAGACAAGAGTTTTCTTTGCAAGAGAATTAGACTTGCTTCTTTTTAATGTCCATTCTATCTTTAATCAGCTGTGTTCTACATTCCAAGGTTTCTTCCAGCTCTAAATCTTGTGATTCTATGATCTAATCTTGCCATGTGTGCAGGGACCCAGTCCAAGTCCACACCAGGTGAACATGTGAGCATCTTCAGAGGTTATATAATGATCAAACTGTAAGGCAGAAGAACAGAATTGGGCTGTTTTGTATAAGGGTGAGAACTCTGTGATGAAATGATCCCCTTTGCAAAAGCTCTTTCTGAGCTCTAGTTATTATAAATTGTGGGGAAAATTAAATCAGCAATGGAATGACTTGTTTCTTCCAACTTTCACATGCCTTTTACTTGAGTAGTGCAGCCAAGCTTGTCACAGACATCAAGGCAGCAGCCTGCCAACAGTCAGAGATAAGGCTGTTCTAAAAGAAAGCAACAGCATCTGAAAAGAATCAAAGAAAAACTTGAAAACTGGTTAGATCTCTCTGATGTATAATGAAGCCCAATTTTCTACCTTGGTTACTATCTCTGAGAAAGTAAAGTTACAGAACCTCTCTTGGTACCTCATTTGCAAAATGGGGGAAGTGAACTACCTGATGTTTAGGATTACTTCCAGCTCAAAATCCTATGAACTGGGGCGGCTATGTGATGCAGTGGATAGAACACTGGCTCTGCAGTCAGGAGTACCTGAGTTCAAATCCAGCCTCAGAGACTTAATAATTACCTAGCTGTGTGGCCTTGGGCAAACCGCTTAGCCCCATTTGCCTTGCAAAAACCTAAAAAAAAAATCCTACGAACTCTCTTTGCTATGTCAGTGATATAGTTCAAGTAAATAACTCAACTGACATAGAATAGGTTTCTAGTTAGGGCTATGCTGCTGTTTAACAACCTGTTTTCTGAAAATGAAGGACACATTTTTACCTGCATTATTAACACTTGTAAGTTTAGATAATCAATTAAAAAATCAAAATCTATTTTGGTGTAGCTGCTTATTTTTGAGGTTAAATGGTGATCATTTATGAATCAGCTGTCCCAGTTTGATCTGGCTCTAAGACATTCCTGACCCTAGGAATAAATATAGGGAATTTCTACCAGTGAGGTTTGACTAGCTTGATGACTCAGCATAAATTAATAGTATGATGTGATAGCCAAAAATGTTGTTATTCTAGGCTATATTGACAGTAACAATGTGTCCAGTATAAGGAAGAATATGTCTGCAAAATTCTACCCTGATCAGGTAATAAATGGACTATCATGATTGATTCCATGTACCACATTTTAGAAAAACAGGGATGGTCTAAGTAGGGTGTGTCTAGAAAAGGGAGACAGAATGATGGGAGGCTTAGACAACATGTCAAATAATTATATGTTTTGATGTTCTAATGACCTGGAGTGTCAAACCTAGAGACAAGAAATTTTGACAGGATAGATCGGATGGCTATCTCTAAGTAAATAGATATCAAATGCGATAAAGAATAGATTTATTATGCTTGCCTCCAAACAAAGGAAAACTTCCTGGTAGTTAGAAATGTCCAAAAATGTTATGGGTTATTTCAGAAGAGAACAAGTTCACTTCCATCTACTAGCAATATACAAGTAGAGGTAATATGACCATTTGTGTGGTAATTTAAGAGGGGCATTTTAGGATAGAGCAGATTGAGCTATGTGATTTCCAAGATCCATTCCTATTTTGAGTCTGTGATTCTGTAATAATCATGTAATAATGGGAGAGTGGTTCTTACTTGGGATCCAAATCTCCCCATATTCTTACATACCCTTTTTAATTCTGACCCCACAAGATCACCAGAGAACTAGAGTGATAAAGACAGATTTACCTGCTCAATAGTTTTGGCATCATGAAGTCATGTGATTTTTAAATTGTAAAAATAATCTACACCAAATCTTTTTTTATTATTTTTTGCAGTTAAGAAAACAAAGAAGCAAAAAGGTCACAGAGCTAATAAACATCCCATTAAGGATCAAGCTAATATGATTGGAAAACAAAGATCCATCAGTTGTCTGAAAGATAGCTGTTTCTGTTATGACACTGGTCTTACACTGTGGAGTTATGGAGAAACTATGGTCATTCACTAACTGGAATCAATAATTGTTGGGTAGCCAGCATGATATGGTAGAAAGATACCTGGTTTGGAAATCAGGAGCCTTGGCTTTGAGTCCCTCTTATCTTGTGATTTTTGGGCAAATCACATTCCCTCTATGTACCTTAGTCTGCTTGGCTATAAATTGATGGGGCTTGTTTCAGTCATCATTAAGTTCCCTTCCATCCCAGTAGTCTATGGACAAAAGATTTCCTTGTTTCTTCAGGATTAATTCTAGCTTTTTTTTTTCAGCTGAAACTCTGTCAAGAGCCTTGGATGACTGGAGGTGGGCAGCCACACCTAGGAGCCCTCAGCAAAGATTAAAATCATTGTAATAGAGCTGGCCTTTTTGCTGATACAATAGCAGAAGAGACAAATGTAACCAGACTAGATCCTGAAGTCATAGCTGCCCCTGAAAAATCAGCATTTAGAGTTGAAGAAAACAGGACCTGAGTGTTAGCTGAGTGCTTATCACAAGAAAGAAACTTAGGGGAAGTTTTGAGATGGGAAAGAAAAGATTGGCATATCAGTAGGCACCATGTGGATGGAGGACTCAGGGTGTTTGAAATCTCACAGCTGGGGGCAGAGCCTCTCTTCCTTGAAGATGGAGAAGTTAATCCTTGTGCTGAAACTCTCTTCCTTTTTATCTGTTGGATCATCACATGAGAATTTATATCTTCAAGATAAGATATTGGGGCCAAAAAATTAAAGGAAGAGGTATGTAGGGTGCCAATTAACATTATTCCATGATCAATTCAAAGACTTCAAGGTAAAAAAAAAATACCTGGACCTCTAAGAGGAATCAAATGGGAAATAATTGACAGAAATGGAAAAGGAAGGAGGTTGTAATAGTTAAGGAGAGTCAAGAGAAGCAATTATAGTGCCAATTAAAAGAAAAAAAAATTTGCAAAAGATCATAAAATTAGAGCTGGAATATAGAATTTGGGAATTTCCATCTAGAAGTGACCTTAGCAGTCAAAAAGTCAATGATGAGAAAATGAGGAAACAATCAATAAACATGTGTTAAGTTCCAGCTATGTATCAGAAAATATCATTAACAAAATTATCTTATCTTAGGTTTTAACTCCCATTTTTTCCTGACTATAAGTGGGTTGGGTCATTTATCAGTTGTGACTAACTTTATGGCCCCATTTGGGATTTTCTTGGCAAAGGTACTGGAATGGTTTGCCATTTTTTTTTCTCTCTGTTCATTTCGCAGATGAAAGACTGAGGGAAACGGGGTTAAGTGATTTGTCCAAAGTTATGTGGCAAGTAAGTGTCTGAGACCAGATTTGAACTCAGAAAGAGGAGTGTTTCTGAGCCCAGAGCTGGCACTGTATCTACTGTGCCACTGATTGCCCATGCCACCTAACCACCACCCAAGTAGGGTATCCTACCTACTACTGCCTCTTGCCAGAGTCTACAGTTAACATAATGCTGTTTGCCAAAAGGAACTCTGAAGGACAAATAGGTGAAGCTAAGATTTGGATTCAGGTTTTCTGACTCAAGTTGCAGTGTTCGTTCTTAAAATGAAGTCATATTTATAAAGCACATAGTAGGTACTTAATAATAGATTATTTTTCCTTCCTTTTTTTCTTTCCTTTCTTCCTTCTTCTCTTCCCTTCCCCCTCTACTCATACTTCCTGCATTAGAAAGCTCAACTTTTGAGATGGAATTCAAATAAGGAGAAGGAAATATGGCAGATATGAAGTGGAGGTTGTTAATGATGACACTGAATTTAAAAGCAAGGCACTGATGAAACATGAACTCAGGAGTAGAATTGGTGGATCAGAGGGATGTGATCAAAACCATGGAAAAAGAAACTTCTTATATCAGTCATGTTTTGTTTAGAGACGTTGGATGGAAGAAGAGGAAGTATATGAAACATAGAACTGAACCAGGCATTTATTTGTCGAAAGAGAGAAAAAATAGATTATAGAGAAAGAAACATAATTTGTTAACAGCTTGAATGTGGGGACAAAATACAAAAATTCTGAGGGTGATTGAGATTGAGTTTTAGAAAATGATAGTATTTAAAACAATACTGGTAAAAACATTAAAATTTAAGAAAAATTTCTTGGAGGGAAATTAGATTGAGACAAAACAAAGTCATTTTCTCAATGGGAGTCAGGGAGTTCTGATTTACTTAAGTTAAATATAGGACTTAGGAATTATCACCCCACAAGGTACTATCTGGAGCATTTGTGGGTTATATTGTATTTGATTTTAGTGATCTGCATAAGTATTCACTACTCCACTTTACTTTGGTTACATAGAATTACTCATCCTTCTTTTGAAGTCTATCCTTGTTACTCTATTAGTTTGGCAATATCAAGGGATGTTTGTGCCCTAAAAGACAATTATAATAATTATATTGATTCTTTTTCCAAACTTCACAGCTAAATATCAGCATTCTGAAATCCGGATGAACATAGAATCAAAGCTGTTAAAGATGAAAGGAATAGTAGAATCCAAATTCTAAAATGTATTGTGATCTAAGATACGTGAGTCCTATCAAGTTCTAAGAAAACTATAATCTTAATGATAACTGCAGCTACTATTATATAGTACTCTCAGATTTTCAAACCACTTTTACAAATATTATCACATTTTTAGCCTTATAATTAACCTGGGAGGTAGGTCTTATTATTATCCCCATTATATAGATTAGGTTAAGTGCCATGCCCAGGATTCTACAGGTGTAAAGTAGTTGAAGCTGGATATGCATCCAGGTATTCCTGATTCTTGGGTTAGGTTGTGGTTCCAGTTAAGTGCTTGTATTTTTCTTCTACGATTATCCTCAAACATAAATTAGAGGATACCATCCCTGGCTCTAAAATGAATGCAGTTTCTCCATTGTGTTTTGAATCACAATAAATTCCAGTGATATTTTTTTGTCCCCAGGACAAAATAAAAAGTAAATTTAACTTTTAAAGCCTTTCAAAACCTAGTTCATATATTTATCTCTATCTCTATATGTGTATATATGTGTATATACAGACAGAAACATATCTATATAAATAGATATATACAATATGTATGTGTCTATATGTCTATATGTTTTTATATATACACACATACCTTCATACTTCTTCCCCCACTTATGATAGTAAAGTCTAGTAAAAGTTACACATGTACTTTCATGTTTAATATATTTACATACTAGTCATGTTGCAAAGGAGTAATTAGAATAAAGGAGAAAGAAAAGTCATGACAAATGAAGGAAAAAGATAAAAAATGATTTTTAAAAAAGTGAACATAGTATGCATTCAGATTCTATCTTTTTTACCCTCTGAATGTGTATGGCATTGTCTATAGGAGGTTTTCAGGGTTGTCCTCAATCAACTCACAATATTATCAATGTGTATGATGTTCCCCTGATTCTGCTCATTTCACTCACCATTGCTCAAGTGATGGACATCCCCTCAATTTCCAGTTCTTTGCTATATAAAAAGATCTGCTATAAATATTTTTGAACATGTGAGACTTTTCCAGTTTTTTTTAATGATTTCTCTGGGATATAGATCTAGTATTGATATTTCTGGGATAGTTTTATTGCTCTTTGGTCATAGTTCTAGATTTGTCTCCAGAATGTTTGTATCAGTTCACAATTCCACCAACAGTGCATCAATATTGTAATTTTCCCTTATTCTTTCCACTGTTGATCATTTCCCTTTTTTTGTCATTTTAGCCAATCTGATAGGTGTGAGGAGGTACCTCAGCATTGTTTTAATTTGCATTCCTGTAAATAATAATTTGGAGCATTTTTTTCAGTTACACACACACACACACACACACACACACACACACACACACACACACACACACACATATATATATATATATATATATATATATATATATATATAGCTTTAATTTCTTCATCTGAAAACTGTTTGTTCATATCCTCTGACCATTTATCAATTGGGAATGACTTAATAGTCTTATAAATTTGATACACTTCTCTATATTTTACAAAGGAGTTCTTTATCAGAAACCCTAACTGTGAAAATTGTTTCTCAGTTTTCAGTTTTCCTTCTAATCTTGACTGCTTTGGTTTTATTAGCAAAAACTTTTAAATTAAATTAAATTTAATTTAAATCATTCATTTTGAAATTTATAATGTATAGAAAATCTTATTTGGTCATAAATTTCTCTGCTTTCCATAGATCTGAAAGAGTATTTCTTATTCTCTTAAATGCTCTATAGTATTGTCCTTTATGTCTAAACCCTATACCCATTTTAACTTTATTTTGTATGGGGTATGAGATGTAGATCTATGTACAGTTTTTGTCATAATATTTTCCAATTTTCCCAATAGTTTTTTAAATAGTTAAGTCTTATCCCAGAAGTCAAATGTCTTGTACTTTTACTACTGTAAATTTACTCAATTTTTAAACTGCTGCTTTATTATATGGTTTTAGATCTCTTACAGCTAGAATATCTTCCTTTGAATTTTTTCAATTCCTTTGATATTCTTGAACTTTTGATGATTCAGATGAATTTTTGATTATTTTTCTAATTCTGTAAAATAGATTTGGTTGTTTTATTGGTATGGTACTGAACAAGTAATTTATTTAGGGTGGAATTATCATTTTTATTATATTAGCTCAACCTACTCATGAGCTATTCATATTTTCCCACTTGTTTGAATCTGACTTTTTTGTGTGAATAGTATATATTATAATTTTGTTTATATAGTTTCTGGGTTTGTCTTGGGAGGTAGTAACTTTAAATGGAATTTCTTTTTCTATCTTTTACCTTTGGATTTCATTGTTCATATATAGAAATGCTGATGATTTACTTGGATTTACTTTATATCCTACTACTTTGTTGGAGTTAATTGTTTTAAGTAGTTTTTTAAGTTGATTTTCTAGGATTCTCTAAGTATACCATCATAGCATCTTCAAAAAGTGAGAGTTTTGTTTCTTCCTTCCCATTTCTACTTCCTTCAAATTTCTTTTTCTTGTCTTATTGCTGATGTTAACATTTCTAACACAATGTTGAATAGTAGTGGTGATAACAGGCATCCTTTTTCATCACTTAAACTTATTGGAAATATTCCTAGTTTATTTCTATTACATATAATGTCTGTTGATGGTTTTAGATAGATAATGCTAATTATTTTAAGGAAAACTCCATTTATTCCTATTCTTTCTAGAATTTTTAATAGGAATGGGTGTTGCATTTTGTCAAAGGCTTTTTCAGCATCTATTGAAATGGTCGTATTATTTCCACTAATTTTGTTATTGATGTAATCAATTGTGTTGAATTTTTCTAATATTTAAACATTCCTTATTACCTGATATAACTCATACATGACCCAGAAATTCTATCCAGAATTTCTAATTTGGCATTTAATTGTGGATTTTAATTTTTTTTGTTCCTCTAGCTTTTTTAGTTGCATGTCCAATTCATTTATCTCCTTTTCCTCTATTTTAGTCATATAAGCATTTAGAGATATAAAATTTCCCCTAAAAAAAACTACTTTGTCTGTATCTCATAAAATATGGTATGAGGTCTCATTATTGTCATTGCCTTGTATGAAACTGTTGATTATTTCTAAGATTTGTTGTTTGATCTACTCATTCTTTAAAATTGGAATATTTAGTTTCCAAATAATTTTTGGCTTATCTTTCCATGTCCCTTTATTACATTAACTGTTATTGTATCATGATCTGCAAAAGGTGATAATTTTCGTACATTTACTTTTGCAAATTTTGAGTTTCACATTTTTCTACCACCCTTCCTTCCCTCCCTCCTCTGCATAGTGGCAAATATGTACAATTGTATTAAACATATTTCCAAATTAGTAATGTTGTGAAAGTGGAATTAGAACTAAAGGGAAAGGGAAAAACTCATGAGAAAGAAAGGAAAGACACAGGAAGAGCTTTAAAAAGTGAATATAATATGCTTTGCTCTGCACTCAGACTCCACCATTTTTGCCCCTCTGGATGGCATTGACCAACTCTCATTGACAATCTCTCAGGATTGTCCTTGAGCTCTAATCTGCTGTGAGGAGCTGCATCCATCATAGTTGATCATCATGTTGTTTTTAATATGCACGATGTTGTCTTGGTTTTGCTCCCTTTACTCTGCATCAATTTATGCAAGTCTTTCCAAACTTTTCTAAGTTTGGCCACTTCTGATTTCTTACAGAATAATAGTACTCCAAAACATTCACATACCATAACTTAATGGTTTTCATTCATATACTCCAACTGATGAAATTATAGCATCCTAAAATGGAAGGACTTTCAGAGTCAATATAATCCAATGCCTTTGTTTCCACATAAGAAGATAAAAGCAGAAACACTAACCTAGGTATTCTGATTCTCAATCCAGTATGGTCATGTATATAGTGCTTGTTTCATGCTCATTTACTTTTCCATCAACAAAAATCTTAGTTTTCCTTCAAATGACTTGCCCAGGGTCACACAACTACAAAGTGTCTGAGATCTGAACTCAAGAAAATGAATCTTCCTGACTCCAGGTCCAGTGCTCTGGGCTCTGTGGCTCTGCCTGGCTGTCCCTCTAATTATATAGCCTATGATACAAAAATTCTAACACCCCCCCACCCTGCTACACACACACACACACACACACACACACACACATTTCTGCTCTTCTGTGCAAAAAGTTCCAGAGTATTCCTACAGTTTTGAGTGGTCTGAGAAAAAAGAGTAAAGATGAACATACTGAGAAATCAATGGGAGGCACTGACTTTCAAAACTGGCTCCTTTGTCAGCATACAAGGGGTTACATTTAGCTCTGAAAGGACAAATATTCCCCTTTATATACTTGACTTATTTAATTTCAGTTTAAAATTACTCACAACAGCTTTTTGAATGCCCTTGTTAATGTATTCAGTATATTAACTATTCCATCTGTGGAAAAAAAAGCAATAGAATCATCTCTGAATTTCTTTAGTTCTTGGTCCTGTTAGAAGCTTCAGTGTACCCCCTTGTTCTTGTAATCGACACTTCTCTAAATAGCCATCACAGAGTGATTGTGCTACTTCCCTAAGCAGAAGTTTGAGCTTTCTCAGCAATCTCCTCTTCATTTCAAGATAATAGAGATGAGTTTATAAACCTTGACTCCAGTTTCTTTTTTTGCCTGTATTTTGTTCATTTTGACAAAATCATTGTATTAATAATGCACATTCTCCCCAATGCAACAAATAAAATGTTTTTTTTTTTTTCAGGACACTAAGTGACAAATGAAAGAATCCATATGCATTTGTGTTTTTCAGGTAAACCTGATAATCTTTTTTTGTGTGTTGGGGGAAGGGAATATATGTAGTTCAAATTGATTTTTCATTCAATTCTATTTTATTAGTTTCTGATTTTCTCCTTCCTCCTCCCCAGGCCACCACCCATCAAGAAAGCAAGAAATGCAAAGTACTTTGCAATTATGAATTAATGGAAAAAAAATTTCTACATTAACCATTTTGTGGATGAGGATGGGGGGAGGGTAGGGAAACAAAAAAAGAAAGAGAATCAATAATAATAAACTTCAATCTGCACCTTGAGTCCATCAGTTCTCTATATGGAGCCAGATCGTATTTTTTTTCACAGTGGTGTGTTATTATATTGATGAGTTATTAAGTATTTAACAATTTATTATCTTTGCAATATTGCTTTATCTGTGTAAATTCTTCTCCTGGTTCTACTTGATTTATTTTGCTCGCTCATTTTCATACCTTCCTAGGTATTTCTAAAAACATTCCCTTCAACATTTTCAACAGCTCAATAGTAACTTATTATTCAACAGTTGATGGGCATCCCCTCAGTCTCCAATTCATCCCATCATAAAAAGTGTAGTGACATCGCTAAGGCAAAGGCTATGCAGAGTTTAATAGATTTTTAGGAATAATTTCAAATCTTTTCCAGAATGGTTAGATGAGTTCACAGATCTACCAACAGGACATAAGTTTACCTATCTTCTTCCATTCCCTCCAAAATTTGTCATTTTCTTTTTCGGTCTTCTTAGTTTGATGAGTGTGAGGTGGTACCTCCAAATTGTTTAGATCTGGTATTCTAAAATGTAGAATCTAAATACGCCCAGCAGTCTTCTGTTTGCCTCTAGTCAAGTTAAATTTCTCTTTACAGTGATTGGTTATGTAGTTCCATAAGTTTAGGACAAACTGGTACCCATTAAGATCATATTTGGGGGGCAGCCAGGTGGTGAAGTGGATAGAGCACTGGCCCTGGAGTCAGGAGTACCTGAGTTCAAATCTGGCCTCAGACACTTTAATAATCACCGTGCTGTGTGGCCTTGGTCAATCCACTTAACCCCATTGCCTTGCAAAAAATCTAAAAAAACAAAGATCATATTCAGAAGCAAGGAGAGTAATTTTTCATTGTCTAGGGATGAAGTTAAATCCCCATAACCTGATATTGAAAGCCCTTATGTACTCTTCTAGCCTACCACTCCCTTACATAGGCCCTGCATGAGATAGGGAGATCTTTCTGATATTCTCTAATAATCCCAAATTGAAAGGACTTTCAGAGACCATACAATTCAATGCCTTTTTAATGTAAGAAAACAAAAGTTTAGAGAGGGGAAGTCATAGTAACATATACTGATTTCAAACAAATACGCAATGTCCTTGGCTGTATTTGGTTATGAGAGCAGTGGATAGAGCATTGGGACTAGTTTCAGGAAGACTTGAACTCAGATTTGGTCCAGGTATTTACTGGATATGTGACCCTGAACAAGTTACTTGGGAGGTAAAAAAAATTATTATTCCCATCCTTGAAGTGGAAACAGATTAAGTAACTTGTTCATTGTTGTTGTCACAAGAGAAGGTTCAATTTGAGGAAGGAAGCAAAACCACAAATACACTCCAGCACAATATACTAAATATTTTTAATTATGATAGACATAATGATGATGATGACAAAACTGCAGAGGAAAATGGTTTATCTGAATTATCATATCCTTGTCTGAAAACTATTAATTTCTACTCTTTTCTGGAAAAAAAGGTTTTTCTAAGAGCTTTAGCTTATGTCCTTGTCACGTTAGTACAAGCTTACTGTTAATAGAGTTATTATGTTAATGGTTTCACTAAAGAAACTCCCATTCTGTTAAGGTAAGGACTAAAAGTTATCTAATGTCCCTGCCAGTTTTAAATCTTGTGATCTCATGACAAGTATGACATGTCCAAAGGACACATCATACATAGAAAAAATGAATGCTCTGTAAACATTGTGTGGGAAGTAAAAGTCGTGAGAGTTTAGCAGTATGACATGACAGTTAAAAAAAGGAAATTTATTTCAAACTATATTAATAGAAATATATTTTTCAAAGTGAAGGGAGATCTAGTCATGTTACCCTTTGTCTTGGTCAGTTCTCATCTGGAGTTTAATTAAATTCAGGTTTGGAAAATGGTGTAATGGCTTTAGGTAATATAGAATGTTTAACTGAAGAAACTTATAATGTATAGCTTGCACTAGAGAACATTTAGGAGATTAAGGGAGTATAATAGACATAGTGTGGGGACTAGGAGACCATTCTCAATTACTGCACCTCAAGAGATAAAAAGATCCTTCCTATAGGGAACTGAGGGAGCAGCTAAATTGTATAGAGCACTGGGAATGAGACAGGAAAATCTTAGCTTAAATCCAGCCTCATATACTAGATGTATGTCTTGGGAAAGTCACTTAACCGTATTTGATTCAATTTCCCCATCTATGAGTTGGAGAAAGAAATATCAAAACACTCCAATATCTTTGGCAAGAAAAACCACAAATGTGCTCAGAAATCTTGAGACATGACTGAAACAAATGAACAACAATACGAAATAGATAACTGGTATTGAATTCAGCAGAATTATTGGTGACCTACCTTGCTCAGTTCCTGTGATGAATTTGGAGGTAGATAGACTTATAATCTATCTATCATCTATCTATCTATCCATTTATCTATTTGAATTACTATCTTTTTAACTTTAAAATTATGCAATTTATTTGAAAAATAATTTTACTGCATTTTATTGTTCAGAATTTTATCATTTTATTCTAATGGAGTCACAATGAGTTCATGATTGATCAACAATACTTCATAAATCCTCATCAGTTAAATTGATTGTCTTATTCACCACTTACAAAATAATAGGTGAATCTAAAGATAGGGAGAGTATGCTGCTGGCACCTGCAAGAAAGAAGAATAAGGCCAAAGTTAACATCACAGATCAGGTTCACTATGAATAAATCTAAATATTTATTTCCTATTTCTATGTCAACGAAATAGAAAGGCATTTTTTGTAGTCTTTGAAAAGTCATTGACCCTTTCTAGTTGACATAGCATCTTCTCAGAAAGAACATAAATAAAACATTTCTCAGGACAGCTAGTTGGCATAGTGGATAGAGCACTGGCCCTGAAGTCAGGAGTACCTGAGTTCAAATCTGACCTCAGACACTTAATAATTACCTAGCTGTGTGGCTTTGGGCATACCCATTAACCCCATTGCCTTGAAAAACCTAAAAAAATAAAAAAAATAAAACATTTCCCACAGAACAGTGAAATGTTCTTAAAATGACATGGACTACCAGGACAGGGATAAGATAATAATATTATTAATATTAATAATATTAAATTTTATATATATATATATGAATTACCTGACTCTAATTTAATAGTCATATTTTCATTTGCATTCTTTCTTTTCTATTCTTTTTATATTGAAGACTTCATATTTTTGTTTCTAGAAATTTCTATAAAAAAGAAAATAAAATAACACTTTCTGATACCATCCTCATGAAAGGTTTAGTGCAAGTATTCCATTTTCTAGGTGAGGAAATCAAAACTTCAAGACATGAAGTGATTTTTCCCCAAGTGACCCAGTTAATAATTAGCAAAGTTAGGTATCTCCTGACTTTAGAACTGGTGGGTTTTTTTAACTATACTATACTGTCTTCTCCCTGCTTTCCTTCCACTGAAATAAATTTTTCCTTCAAGTTTCTCTGGATAATTGATATTATTAGAATTTATGCCAAGATCCAAAAATAATGAGGTATTCTTAGGATTAGCTTGAAGTTACAATTGGGTGATTCTTCTTCAGTACCTATCTTCCTTTTGATGATTTTGCCATCTAGTTGAACCTGCTGTTTTTGATCTCTCTCCTTAGAGTGATATAATGAGTAATGCACAGAGACATCCTGGACAGTCTGGTAATGATTTTCCTTAATCTGAGGGTATGTGCATGGCCACAGGCTGCATTCTGAAGACTATAATGTACAGCAGGATTTCATTGACTGACTCACATGTATTTTCTGGGGGGTAAAATTTATCCAATTCCTAATGCAATCCTGGCCATATCTACTGTGTGCTTCCTAAAAGTCCATAATAGGATAATCAAGACAGTTAGACTGTCCTTTGGAATTAATTTCTTGCAATACTTTCCTTAGTGAAATAATCAGGGACCACATTCCTAGAATCTTCTAGTTTTATAACATAAATTATGCAAAATGTCATGGATACAAAGAAAGGCATTAGATCGAAAGTTCTCAAGGATTTCAGTCTAATGGGGAAGACAATTTGCAGACAACATACAAACAGTATCTAGAGAAAGTTACAGTGATTCTAAGTGAAGCCATAGTGGAGTAGATTGATACTACTTTCCCAGAACTACTGGTAGAGTTTGTTTGAAGATGGTTACAGAGTAAGAGGAAATGACTATAAAAGATAGGAAGCGTTCATGTAGCAATATAGTTGGTGAGGCTGTTGAGAAAATATTCAGGGAGTAGAGAGTGAAGTGAAATGAAGTGTGGTTGGACTCTGTCTGTAATGTAGTCTAGAAGAGGTAGTCATCAATTAGGATAGTAGAGTCTCAAGATGGAAGTTTCAAGGAAAGTATTATTATTATTTCCAGGGGATGTTTTCTGGTGAGGGCAGGAACATAGATGATGAGACTATTAAAATGATGGTGAGGGCACAGGGATTTGATTAAGTATATCTATGATGACACATCAAGTCTGTATCTTGCTTGCATATGATTTTTTGCATGATGACTTCTCTATTAGACCTTGAGTTTCTTGAGGACAGAAATTAATTTTTGTCTTTCTTTGGACCTTCACAGCTTATCATATTGACTAACACAGAGTAGGCATTTAATAAATACTTAATTTGACTTGTTGACCATAAGTGATTTAGAGAGACTTAATTTCTTCATCTATAACATGAAGGCTTGAGCTCCATCCAGAAGTGTGCAGAACTAGGCTCCAATGACAGCTCTGAGAGTTGGTTGTTTAACTTTCAGGGTGAGAATTACACCTCAGAAATCTGTAATCAAAAACACTTTTCACACAAATAAAGGCAGAGCAAAACAATTGGTAAAATGTCAATTACTCATGGTTAGTTTGAGTTAATATAATAAAATTGGCAATTTCACCCAAATTAAAATATGTATTTAGTTCTATACCAATAAAATTACCAAATAACTATTTTACCAAGCTAGGAAAAAATAGCAACATAATTCATCTGGAGCAACAAAAGGTCAAGAATATTAAGGGAATTGCTGAAAAAAATGTAAAGGAAGCTGGCCTAGCATTACCAGATCTAAAACTGTACTATAAATGGCAGTCATCAAAACGGTCTGGTACTGATTAAGAAATAGAGTAATGGATCAATGGATTAGAATAGGTACAAAAAAGACAGTGGTAAGCAGCTGTAGTAATATACTGTTTGACAAACTCAAAGACATTACTTTTTGTAATAAGAACCCACTATTTGACAAAAAAAAATGTTGGGAAAACTAGAAGGTAGCATGGGAAAAATTAGGCATAGATGCACATTTCACATCCTATATTAAAATAAGGTCAAAATGTATACAGGATTGAACATAAAGGGTGATACCAAAGACAAAATAACAGTTCAAGAAATACTCTATTCAAATCTATGGAAGGGGGAGAAATTTATGACTAAACAAGAAATACAGTACATTTTAAATTGCAATTGATTATTTTGACTAAATTAAATTAAAAAAAGTTTTTACACAAATAAAACCAATGCTGCCAAGATTAGGAGGAAAACAGAAAGCTGGGAAACAATTTTCACACCTAGGAGTTCTTAGAAATTACTCATTTCTAAAATATATAGAGAACTGAATCAAATTTATAAGGTTCCAAGTAATTCTTCAAGAGATGAATGGTCAGGGGATGTGAAATGGCAAAAGCAAAGAAATGAAAGCTATATAAAATCATATGAAAAATGCTCCAAATTATCACTGATAAGAGAAATGCAAATTAAAACAACTATGAAGTACCACTTCACACAAATCATATTGACTAAGATGACAAAAAGGGAAAATGATCAAGACTGGAAAGATTGTGAAAGAATTGAGGCAATTAATGCATTGCCGGTGGAATTGTAAACTAATCCAATTATTCTGGAGAGAAATATGGAACTATGTCCAAAGAACAATAAAACTGATCATACCCTTTACCCTAGCAGTAACAATACTAGGTCTATATCCAGAAAAACATTATAAAAATTGGGAAAACTTTCACATGTCCCAAAATATTCATAGCAACTTTTTTTGTAGTGGCAAAGAATTAGAAATTGAAGGGATGCCCATCAATAGGGTATGACTGAACAAGTTATGGTCAATGAATGTTATGAAGTACTATTGTTTGATAAGAAACCATGAATGGTCAGATTCTAGAGAAGCATAGAAAGGATTCCATGAACTGATGCTGAGCAAAGGGAACAGAACCAAGAGAACATTAAACATATTTTTTTTTAGGATTTTGCAAGGCAAATGGGGTTAAGTGGCTTGCCCAAGGCCACACAGCTAGGTAATTATTAAGTATCTGAGACTGGATTTGAACCCAGGTACTCCTGACTCCGGGGCCGGTGCTTTATCCACTGAGCCACCTAGCCACCCCGAACATTAAACAAATTAAAAACAACATTGTGAGTTGATCAAATTTGGTGGATGCAACTTCTCTCAATTGTTCAGAAAGCTAAGAGAAAACTGGCAGACCTTTTATAGACAATGCCATCAACATCCAGACAAAGGAAAAAAAAAACAAAGCAAAAGGAAAAAACCCTACAGAATCTGAACAAACACTGTCGCCTTTTTAAAAATTTGTTTTATGTTTTTCCTTCCTATCTCATGGTTTTCTGTTTTTCCTTTTGTCCTTATTTCTCATACCAAAAAAATGACTAATATGTAAACTTGTTAAACACAAATATACATGAACAATGTTCACTAGACTGTTCATCACTGAGGGAAGGGGAAAGGAAGAAAATTGTGTTAACATAATTATGCATATGAATGTTTATAACATGTAATTGGAAAAATAAAATATCAATTAAAATAACAAAAGAAATTTGTAATGGATGAAAATTTATTGTTTTGTTGATTATCTAAAGGTAAGAAAGTTTTGATAAAGCAAATTAAACTTAAAAATGTGTGTGTAGGAGTAGCTAAGTGGAATAGTGGATGCAGCACTAGCCTGGTAGTCAGTCAAATATGACTCCACACATATAAAACTTACTTAGCTATATGACCCTTGGCCAAGTCACTCAAAAAAAAAGTGAGTATGCATATTTTTTGGGGGGAGGGTGGGTTTTTGTTGTTATCCAGTTATCACCTAGTTGGAGGTCTGGTGACTGGAGGCTAATATTATATAGGTCAGTCTAATAATAAGAGGCTAATAATAATAATATTAATAATAATACTATTGATAGCAATAAATGGTGATTGGAAGATATTAATAATAGTAATAATGATATTGATAACAAATGACAGTTATTTTTTATTTTTTTATCTTTTTTTAGTTTTTGCAAGGCAATGGGGTTAAGTGGCTTGCCCAAGGCCACATAGTTAGGTAATTATTAAGTGTCTGAGGCTGGATTTGAACTCAGGTACTCCTGACTCCAGGACCGGTGCTCTATCTACTGTGCCGCCTAGCTGCCCCCACAAATGATAGTTTTATATCAATTTAAGTTTTGCAAAGTGCTTATTTCATTTAAATCTCATAATACAAAGTTCCCTTCCAACTCTGATAGTCTTATAACACTCTAATAGATGATTTTCTGACTTAAAAACTAAGTTACCCTGGTTCTCAAATCATTCCAGTTCTCCTTGTTGATTCTAAGTCTTTTCAGTCATATCCAATTCTTTATTTGAGATTTTCTTAGAAGAGATACTGGAGAGGTTTGCCATTTTCCTTTCCATCTCATTTTATAACTAAGGAACTGAGGCAAACAGGAGAAGTAACTTGCCCAGGGACAGACATAATTTGTTCTGTGTCCTAAGTTATTTTTGAACTCACAAAGATGCCTTCCTGACTTCAGACCCAACACTATCCATTGTGTAGCATTCTAGCTCTATGTCCTATAAAAGATTCTGGAAATCCAGAGACACATTCAATACCTTTCATAGCTAAAACCAAGAGAATGATTACAAAACTTTTCTGTCCCAAATTTTCATTCCTGCCTTGCCACTGCATATGACATGTCTTATTTCAATTTGTGCTCTCAAGTTCTGAAAAATTCCTTCTCAGTTAGTGTGAGGTGGGATTGCATTCTGATAAGTATGCTTTATTAATATCTGATTATCACCAGTAGAGGACAATAAGAGAAATGCTTGGTGATGATGGTATCAAAAAAAGGTAACATTTGAATATGCTAATGGTAATTCAGTTCGATTCCTAAAGTCCCTGAATTATTTCCACCTGATGAGAGATGAATTCTTGAGGCCCAAAGCAAGCTCCCTCCCTTCTGTTATAAGGTTTTTTGTTTTTCTTTCTCCTAAAGCAAAGATCTCCACCCTATGGCCTTTCCCTAGAAAATCAGCTGTAATCTGGAGTGCCATCTGCTTTGTGTGGCCACATGCCAGATAACTTTATTAAAGCTGGATGAGAGACTTTACTGTTTAGGCCTGGGATGCAAAAGGAAAATGTTGCAATGATAGAGGGAGAAAGATAAGACTGACCTATATAATATTACTCCCTCAGGAACTGGCTCCTCATGATTCTATATCAGGTCCCATTTTGTACCCCATCACTCAACCCTCAAGCATAAAGAAATACCTCCTTATACCTGTATCTTTGCAAATCTAGAAATCATCCTTTAGAGAAGGAACCTTGCTTTCCTTAGTCTACTTTCCCCTTTCTTTTGATTTAAGCATTATTTGAATATTTTCAATCTTATACCACAACATTTAATTTGGAGAAGGGCTCACCTTTCTCCCACTACAAATATTAACTGTTGACAGCTTCCACTAATGGACAGATAAACCCTTGGGACTGACAACATTCTCTGGATCATTATTTTTCTTTACAGGCCAAACCTTGCAGCCACCATCCCATAAAATCCCTCAAAAGTGGTTTGATTTTATCAGTAGAAATGACATGAAAGAAGATTTGTTGCCATCTACTTTGCCACTACATCCTGAGGATCTTGAGAAATTTCCATTTTACTTGCAGCTGGACTTTGTATGTTTTCTGCCTCATTAAACTGTAAACCACTTGAGAGCAGGGATTTTCTTATTTTTCAGTTTGTGTGCTCAGTGCTTCTCATATAAAGATACTGTTTTGCATCATTGATTCATTCATAGGCAAGATTTTTTATTTTACCCAATGCAGAGTGGCATGAAAAATGAGGGGCAGGCAATTTGATATGGTACATATTACACTGGATTTTTACTCAGGATGCCCATGTTCAAATCCTGGCTTTATCACTTCATAAGTATGCTACTTTTGGTAAAGCTTCTCTCAGCCTCAGTTTGCAACTTATCAAATGAGTGCCTTAAACTAGATGATCTCCAAATGTCCTTCTAATTTTGAATTCTAAAATTCTACAGAATATGACTCAGAATGAGGAAGACCATGAAGTAGAAAATGGATATACTTTATATTTAAGATAAATTACTTTGAGAATAGTTCTGGAAAGTCAAGATTCTTTACTTCATAAATTGGTAGACATTTAACAAGGGATATAGATAGGCTGGACAAATAGGAAGGATTTTTTATTATACTAATCTCTTTTTGCTTTTTATATCACGTTCCTTTCCAAATATATTATTCTCCCCTTCCCACCCAGAGAGCTACAATTTGTAACCAAGAATAAGAAAGGGGGAGGGGGAAGAGTTCAGTAAAATTAATTAACAAATGAATAGAATCTGACAGCATACACTATATTCTACACCTTCAAAATGAAGAGAGTGAGGTGCCTTATATAATTTCTTCAATGTGGCTGAACTTAGTCATTATTCAACATTCAAGTTTTTTTGCTTTGTCCATTTTCATAGTAATAGTCTTTTCTTTTCATTTAACTCTTTATCCGTTCAATTAAAGTCTTCTGAATTTTTCATACTCATTGTTTTATATGATATAGTAATATTCTACCATATTTGTGTATCACAGCTTCATAGCCCTTCTCAATAAGAGCTATATTCTTTATTTCAAATCCTATGCTACTATAATCATAGACACACAGATTCTCTCTCTCTCTCTCTCTCTCTCTCTCTCTCTCTCTCTCTCTCTCTCTCTCTCTCTCTGAATGTTTTCATGTATATAGAAGCTCTCTGTTTTGTGAGATATGTTCCTACTACTGGATATCAGAGTCAAAGGGTTTGAATACATTTTAATCAATATTGAAGCTTAATTAAAATTTGCTTTTTTTAGGATGGTGAACTGATTCACAGTGCCTGTCTTTCCCCAGCACATCTAGTCAATATAGGTATTCTTTCATAATTTTCATTGGTAGGTTTTTTTTTTATCCAGTAAGAGAATAGTAGAGTAGTTTCTGGTATTTACTAGAATCTTATTAAATACTCATTAAATTAGATTGAAGCAATGCTATTTTTTTCATTATTGGATGGGTATCATTGTTAATAAGTCCATTCTTGATAAATATGCTAAAAATCTGTTTCCCTATACCTTCCAATTAATTTTTATCAGGTTTTCTAAAACTAATATTCCTTTCTTCTATGTGATATTCAAATATTTGAAGCTAAGATCTTGTGACAGGAAGGGAAGAATGTCAAATGTTTTATTTGGTTCTACAGAACAGAATTAGGCAATGTTCAGCTTTCTGAGAAGGAGTGTTTGTGTGTGTGTGTGTGTGTGTGTGTGATAGAGAGAGAGAGAGAGAGAGAGAGAGAGAGAGAGAGAGAGAGAGAGAGAGAGAGAGAGAGAGAGAGAGAGAGAGAGAGAGAAAGAGAGAGAGAGAGAGATTTTGTGTTAAATATGTGTATGGAGGAACTTCTTAACAATCAGAGTTGGAATGGATTTTATTTGGAAATGATGAATACCCTCTTCCTGTAAGATTTCAAAAAGAGCTTTGAGGATAACTTAGCAAAATTATGTCTTTAGTCAAAGTTTTTTTGCACATAATTGGAGTATACTCCTTAAATAGCTGAAGAGCAAGGGATTTGGAGTAAAGACCTAATTCTGAACCCTATCTTTGCTATTAAGTATCTGTGTGATCTGGGGCAACTCATTTTCTATCTTAGTCTTAGTTTTTCTCATTTGTAAAATGAAGGATTTGAACTCATTAATAACTAAGTTCCATCCTGGTTCTGACATTCTATGATCTCTCCTGTCTTCAAGTGTTCTTTTGAAGATTGCTTCCATGCTTTCTTCACTACACATAAGTTTCTTGGGAGCAAGATTTATCTCACATTTTTATTTTTGTATCCCCTTGTGCTTAAGTAATGGTAAGTATTTACATATTATCATTCATTTGTTCATTCATTTATTCATTTCCTTTTTATACTTTCAACCCTGAATCTATTATAGCAATGTTAAGTCATTTCAGTTGTATCTGATTCCTTGTATTTGAAGTTTTCTTGGCAAAGATAATGAAGTGATTTCCTATTTTCTTCTCAAGCTCTTTTTACAAATGAGGAGAATCGAGGTAAGGCTAAATGATTTTCTAGGGTCACATAGTTCCTAATTGTAGGGATTTGAACTTGAGAGTAAAAGACTCCATGACACCAGACCAGATACTTCTCCACTGCACCATCTTGCTGGCCTTATCATAATCTAAATATAATAATAATAATGTTTGTCCTTCATTTTCAAAGAAGACCACAACATCAAGGAGATGATGCCATGATAAATACATGAATTGTATTTGAGTGAGGGATCCTGTGCTAGGTCATCCACCTCACTTTCTCCTCCGGAGACATCTGAGTCCAGTGGTAAAATGTGAATCAAGATGACTAGAGATAGCCCTGGATGTGAAGCAATCAGGGTTAAGTGACTTGCCCAGGGTCACACAGCTAGTGTCTTCCTGACTCTAAGGTCAGTGCTTTGTCCACTGTGCCACCTAGCTGCCCTTCAACCTAAATATAAGTGGCAAATGACAAGAAAAAAGCCAGAGATCCATAAAGAAAACATTTAATTAATTTAGAAGGGAACAATCTTTCAATTTGTTAAATCAGTGTCTTCCTATTGCCTCTAGGATAAAAAACAAATTCTTCTGTTCATCATTTAAATCTGGATTTAGCCTATCTTTCCAGACTCATCTCTCTCTATTCTTCCTCACAGATATTAATTTCTAACTAAACTGACCTACATTATCTGTATACAACATAATACAATATAAAGCCTTCTCTTGAAGGCTTTCCCACAGGTCTGAAGTACTCTTGCCTCTCTTAGCATCCTGAGTTTCCTTTTAGAACTCAGACCACTGTCACCTTCTAAAAGAGATCTTTCCTGAATCTTCTAGTGTTAATGTTTCCCTACTACTGAAACTACTTTGCATTTTTCATATATGTGTGTGTATGTGTATGTGTATAAATCTTATTTATTTATATGCATGTAGTTTTCCTGCAGTCTAATGTACATCCTTTGAGAATTGTTTTGCTTTTATCTTTGTATCCTAGGTGGTTAACCATTTTAAATCCATAGTAATTGCTCATTGAATCAAATTGAATTGGTTACTATTATTCCTTCTTCACATTCAAAGCAAAAGTCAAAAGAGGGGCACAAGATGGTAAGGTTTTTATTATAGTCTCTGGGATGCCAGTTCTATTGTGTTTAGTTGATAATAGATCTGCAAATAAACTAGTTGGCAAGTTATTCCTGTAATAGATCAACCTTACCTGTCCAAAATTTAAAAAAAATAGGATTAGAAAAGTTAATCTTTTAAAAAATAAATATATTTATTATAAAAATTCATTAAAAAACCAGTTGTGTTCAAAATACTTTCCTTTCCTCTAGTTCTTTCTCAACCCACTAAGAAAATAAGAAATGTGATATCAATTATAGATGTGAAATTAAGCAAGCCCTATTTCTATATTAGTCATGTTTAAAAAATTAAGAAACATAAATAAAATGAAACAAAAAAAACACATTTTATCTATACTTAGACTCCAATTCTCTAGGGATAGCATTTTCAGTATAAGTTCTTTTGAATTATCTTACATAATATATTGTATTGAGAATAACTAAGTCATTCAAAATGATCATCATACAATATTGCTTTACTCTTTACAATTTTCTCTTGTTTTGCTTGTTTTGCTCACTTTGCATCAGTTCATATAAGTCTTCCTAGGGTTTTCTGAAACCATTCTGTTCATTTATTATAACACAATAGTATTCCATTACATTCATATACCACAATTTGATCAGCCATTCCCCAAACATTGGACATTCTTTGCTACCACAAAAAGACCTACTATAAATACCTTTATACATTTAAGACTGGAAAAAGTTAATCTAATTGTCTCAGACTAGAGTGGGTAGGGAGTAGAACATACCAAATTTATATCCTGGAACTACTGAAGGGATTATGACCTGTCTCTCTATAGCTCTCCCTAGTTCTTCAACACTCAGGAACAGAGAACAGATTAGCACCAATGCATTACTTTTCTCATTCATCTACTCATTCATTCAAATATCCTCCCATCTATCTATTGATCTACACATTTCTATCTTCTAGACACCCATTCCTTCGTTCTAGTTACTTCTTCCTTCTTTCTATCCTTTCTTCTTTCCTGCTCTGGCATTGTTCTTCCCTTCATCTCACCTTCCCTGTTAAGGCTCTTAATTCTTCTTACTCTGTAACTTTCCCCCTCACATATTCCCAAATACAAGAAGTATCCTCCCTCTCTTCCTTTATTTAATTCCTTTTTTGCCTTTTGAAACCCAGCTCACCACCTCCACAAAACCTTCCCTAATTCCCCTCTGTCAGGAATAACATTGTCCCTCAACTCTTACGTAGCCTTTCATTTTTCACCTCTCTCATGCACGTGTCACATAATGTAATATATCATAGGATATAAGAATAAGGGATAATAAGATGCAGAGTTGGAAGGAATCTCAGAATTCATGAAACTGAACCCCTTCCCCTATTTTTACAAATGAGAAAGCTGAGACTCTGGTAGGCTTGGACTTGTCCAAGGTCACATAGAAATTTATTGTCAGAGGTTAAATTTTTGCCCCAAGTCCTTTGACTCCAGAATCAGTGCTCCCTCCCTTCATTGCAGCATGCTGGTTTCTTAAGAATGTTGGCAAATTGTTCATCCAGGACCCTGTGGGTTACCTGCTGGTTATGGAGAGAAAGCCTCATTATTTTCTAGTGGATCTGACTTGTGTGAAGATAGAATTGTTGTGTTGACTATAGACAGGGTCAATTTGAAGAAAGAATATAAAAGAATAATACATTATAATAGCTTCTATTTTCAGATAAAGG
Source organism: Macrotis lagotis (assembly GCF_037893015.1). Taxonomy (NCBI): domain Eukaryota; kingdom Metazoa; phylum Chordata; class Mammalia; order Peramelemorphia; family Peramelidae; genus Macrotis; species Macrotis lagotis. Next base: position 367,782,312 of record NC_133658.1, read on the forward strand.
AACAGAGGTTCAGGGAAAGGAAGAGAAAACACTATCTTGAAGTCACACACACAGCTGTTTAGTGGAAGAAACACTTTTATGATTGCAAGGAATTGAAAATAAAATAAATTGTTCATTAACCAGGTGGCAGGGAAGGAGGGGAATAGTTAAACATAATATAGTTGTTGTTGTAATCCATCCTTCCTTTTCGAAGAGAACCAGTGACATCATAAATGATGTCTTGACTTGCTTGTGAATTGGATTTAAATGAAGCAGACTTGAATGAAGTCATTACTATCACTGTTTCTTCTCGTCATTCAAGTCTAGAGTCAGGACAAAAGTGAGGATGACTGGATAGCCCAGGTTGCAGGGGATAACCTTGGCTTCTTTGAGATATGACTAAGTTGTAAGTACTCCACAGACCCTGCTTCAGTTGACTTCATGGACATTGGAATAGTGTTCTCATCTACCCATTCTATCAGTGGAAGACTTCACATCCTCCCCACAACTCACTAATGAGTTTGAGACTCCCTTGGTTACCCTCAATCAGGTTTAGCCTGTCTGCTGAAACGGTTTACCAGGGTGTAGCCCCAATGCATGCTACAGTCTCATGGAGCTACAGGTGAGAATTAGGTGACTCAGGTAGACATCAAAGGTGGAGTGCAGTCCTGAAAAGGGTTTAGTAGTTCTCATACCAAATGTACTAGTCTTCCTTGAACACGACCTATACCCAAGCACCTGCTTTAACTGTCTTTTAGAACAAAGTGTCCTTCAAATACATGGAGTAGAGATCCCCCTAACTCACTGATGTCTGTTTTTTATCCTCAACCTGGTTCAACTTGTCTTCTGAGGCAATTTTACCAGGGTATACTGTGCCTGCTATAACTTCTTAAAGCCACAGGTGTTTAGGTCAAGGTTGGCTACTTACCTAGATAAGCAACCCTGACAAGGGCTCACATGCCCTCCTAAAAGAGGTACTGAACATCCCATACATAATTGTTATTTTATATTTCTATACCATAAGAAATAAAAATATGAAAAATTTAGAAAAACATGGGAATACTGGCATAAATTGCTATAGATAGAAGCAAGCAGAACAAGGAGAATAGTGTACATATGAAACGTGTACATAATGTAAATGGAAAGAACAACTTTCATATGGAAAAAATCAAACATGCATATTATGTAACTATAATGACCAAATTTGATCTCAGAGAAGAGTTATAAAAATTCGGGTTCCCTTCCTTATTTAAAGAAATATGTGACTAGAATTAGAAAACAACTTATGCTATTAGATCAGTTAGTCAGTGAACAATTATCTATTAAAGATTTTCTGTGTTTCAAGAACTATGCTAAGTGCTGGAGTCACAATGAAAGGAAACAGACAGACAGATAGACAGATGTTGTCCTTGAACTTTGCATTTTAATGCAGGAGATATGCCAGAACCATATATACAAGATATGTACAATGTAAGTGGGAGAAAGAAGTCACTGGCAATGTGGAGGGGGGCAGAAGGAAAGACCTATGGAAGGTGTAAATAAAATCTTGAAGCAAGCCAAGGAAAGCAGGAGGTAGAGATGAAAAAGAGGAGCATTGCAAAGTTGGGAGATAGTAAAATGACATGGAATCAAAAGACAGAGTATCATGTGTGAAGAACAGCAAGAAGATGAATATCACTACATCACAGAAGAAAAGGAGGGGAGTAAAATGTAAGGATACTGGAAATACAGGTAGAAGCCAGGAATTCAGGTATGATTTGTAAAATTTACAAAATGACTTTTTTCCTCTTTCTTTTTTATTTTTTGATATAATGGATAGCTCTTGAGGTATGAGGGTAAGAGGCATATTGGGAGATGAAGATGATGTAAAAACCAAGTATATCAACACTTTTTTGTTCGCAGAAAGGTGCTTGTATTACTTGTGGTGGTAAAAAAAAAAACAATTGGACTCTGCACCTGCTTAGCAAAAACAACCAGTTAAAATATTAAGTTGTGAAGGACAGAACCAAGATGGTGGAATAAATGCAGAGATGCCCCCCAAACCACTCCAAATGTCTTTAAATAATGGCTCTAAAACAAATTCTTGAGAGGCAGAACCCACAAAAAGATGGAGTGGAACAATTTTCTAGTCCAAGACAACTTGGAAGATTGGCAGAAATATTCTGTTCTACCAGAATGAGAGAGGAGCAAAGTGCAATGTGGACCACATCAGAGGAAACAGGTCCCAACAATCCAGGTACAGACAACTGGGCAACTCAGTGGAAGCAGTGGTGGCTTTTGGACCTCTCAGCCCAGAGATTGCCAGTGCCAAATTGGAAGGTCAAAGGAAATATCTGCTACACTAGGATGAGAGTAGAGTCCACTTCAGCCTCAGCAGCACAGACCAGGCCCCAAGCACCAGAGACAGAAGCTTCTAGAGCTCTCAGTCCATAGATGGTAAGACATTAATGGGATCTCCTTTCTATCACTAAAGCAGGATGTTGCTGCTTTGCTCATATTCACATTTGGGTTGCAGATTTGGTCTGGACAACAAAACTTGCTGCCACAAGGGAGTCGGGGACCTTTCTTGTAGTTTCAAGCATAAAGGAGTGCTTGTGGTCACCCACAAACCAGATCACAGATCAGAAGAGTGATAAAAATCTCACCTTGTATCATCTTGGAAGAATTGAAAACTTGCAGGTCCCTAGATGTATCTCTAAAACCAGTTGTTTCAGAAACCTCAAAAGCTTAGGACACAGTGCTCTCTACCCTGGAAGCAGAATCCTACCTTAATTAACAAAGAGTTAAGTCAAATAATAGGATGGGAATATAAGCAAACAGCAGAAGGAAAAAAAAACCCTCTGACCATAGAGAGTTACTTTGGTGATAAGGAAAATCAAAATACACAACAGAAGAAGAAAATAAAGTCAAAGCTTCTACACCCCAAGCCTCCAAGAAAAATATGAATTTCTTTCAGCTCATGGAAAAGTTCAAAATGAATTTTGAAAACCAAGTAAGGGAGGTGGAGGAAAAATTGAGTATAGAAATGAAAGTAATGTGGAAACATCATGAAAACTGAGTCAGCAGTTTGGGGAAGGAGACACACAAAAATATTGAAGAAAATAACATCTTACAAACCAAATTGGGTCAAATTGAAAAAGAGGTAAAAAGAGGCAAAGAGGAAAAACATAGTTTTATTTTATTTTTTTATTTTTTGCCAGGCAATTGGGTTAAGCAACTTTGCCCAAGGTCACACAGCTAGGTATTTATTCAGTGTCTGAGGCTGAATTTGAATTCAGGTATTCCTGACTCCAGGACCAGTGCTCTATTCACTGCACCACCTTTCCCCACCCTCCCCCTCAGAAAAGTACTTTAAAAAACAGAATTGTCCAATTGGAAAAGGAGATTAAAAAAACTCACTGAAGAAAATAATTCCTTAAATTTAAAATTAGACAAAGGGAAACATGACATTGTGAGAAATTAAGAAACTATAAAACTCAAAGAATAAAAAAAAAACTAGAAAAAAAAATGTGAGATGTCTCATTGGAACACCAACTGACCTATAAAATAGATCTAGGAGAGATAATATTTTTATTGCTCTTTGAATTTTAAAATTTTCCCCCAATCTGGCTTCCTTCCCCCTACTTCCCCCACAGAAGGTACTCTGATAGTATTTATATTTTTTCCATGCTATACATTGATCAAAATTGAATGTATTGAGAGAGAAAGCATATCCTTAAGGAAAAATAAAATATAAGAGATAGCAAAATTACATAATAAGATAACTTTTTTAAATTAAAGGTAACAATCTTTGATCTTTGTTTAAACTCCACAATCCTTTCTTTTGTTATAGATGACATTCTCCATTGGAGGTACCCTAAAATTATCCCTGGTTGTTGCACTGATGAAGTGAACAAATCCGTAAAGAACTGATTATCAGCCCCATGTTGCTGTTACGGTGTACAATGTTCTTCTCATCTCACTCAACATCAGTTCATGCAAATCCTTCCAGGTTTCTCTAAATTCCCATCCCTCCTGGTTTCTAATAGAAGAACAGAGTTCCATTACATATACCACAATTTGTTCAGCCATTCCCCAATTGATGGACATTTAATCATTTTCCAATTAGGAGAGATAATTTAAAAAAAATATTAGACAATCTGAAAGCAATGATCAAAAAAAAATGAGCCTAGACATTATTTCCCAAGATTATCAAGAAAAATTGCCCTATATTCTAGGAGCAAAGGATAAATAGAAAGTGAAAGAATTCACTCATTATCATCTTCTCAAAGAGATACCCAAAATGTCATCTTCAAGAAATAATAAAACCAAATTTCAGAGCTCCTAGGTCAAGAAGAAACTATTGCAAGAAATTAGAAATGAATAAGGTGTAGCCACAGTCAAGATAACACAGGATGTAACAGTTTCTACATTTAAGGGATCTTGGGACTTGGAATATGATACTCAAGAAAGCAAAAGAGCTTGAATTACCACAAAGAATCAAATAACCAGCAAAATTAATATACTTGTTCAGGGAAAAGATGGGACATTCAGCAAAATTGGGGACTTTTGAAGTTTCTTGATGAAAAGACCAGAGCTGAATAGAAAATTTGATCTTCAAATATGAGACTCAAGTTGAAGATAAAAAAGGAAAACAGGGAAGATAAGTCATAAGGGATTTAATGATGTTGAAATGTTTATATTCCTGCACGCAAAATGATACTGATAATGAATATGAATTTTCTCATTATTAGGGCAGTTGGAAGAAGCACATGTAGTCAAGGCACAGGTGGGAGCTGAATTTAAGGGGTGAAAGGAATGCACAGAAAGGGAAAGGGAGAGGTACAGTGGCCTACATTATTTTACATGAAAGAGGCAAACTCAGTGGAGTGGGAGAGCAGGGGATTGAGGGCAAGTAATTGACTCAAAGAGGGAATACACTAAAGTGAGTACAAAAATCTAAAATGAAAGTAAGAGGGGAAGGGGATGGAAGAAAAATGAAGGGGGTGATAGAAGGAAGGGAAGATTATGGGAGGGGATAGTCAGATACAAAACATTTTGAGGAAGGATGGGGGTGAAAGAAAAGAGAGGATAGAATAAATGGGGGTGGGGGAATAGGATATAGAGAGAAATACAGTCAAGCAATAATAACTGTGGGAAAATATTGAAACATGTTTCTTGATAAAGACCTCATTTCTCAAACATAGAAACTGAGTCAAATTTATAAAAAAAAAGAGCCATTCCCCAATTGATAAATGACCAAAAGATATAAACAGTTTTCTTATGAGGTTATCAATGCTATCTATGGTCAAATTAAAAAAAAAAGTCCTAAGTGACTATTGATTGTGGAAATGCAAATTAGAACAATTTTGGAAAACTACTTTATACCTGTTGGATTGATTAATAGGTAGGACAAACAAAAAAATGACAGATGTTGGAGGAGTTGGAGGGGAAAATAAGATATTAATGCACTTATGAAAGAGTTTGAAATTATTCAATAATTTGGTAGAGAAATTTGGAACTATGCCCAAAGGGCCTTAAAATAATGTCTATCTTTTACCCCAATAAAGCCACTATTAGGTCTATATTCCAGAGAGATGGAAAAAAGGAATGGAAGGGAAAGGACCTATATGTGTAAGGATATTTATTGTAGCTGTTTTCTAGTGACTGGAACTGGAAATTGAGGGTATGGCCACCAATTCTGGAATAGCTGAACAAATTGTGATATGGGATTATGATGCTATGCTAATCTGTTATAAGAAATTATGAATAGTAGACTTTAGGTAAAATCTGGAAAGACTTACATGAGCAGATGCAATGGGAAATGTACTATGTACAAAATCATAGCAAAAATTAGCTGTGAATGACTTACCATTTTGCAGCAATACTGTGAGCCAAAACAACTCTGAAGGACTTATGATAAAGAATACTATCCATCCCCAAAGTCAGAGCTGATGATGTCTGAACACAGATTGATGTATGCTCTTACTTATCTTTATTTTTCTTGAGGTTTCTAATTTTGGGAGGGGGATATGTTACTTTTACAAAATGACTATTATGGAAATATTTTGCATGACAATTTTAAACCAATTTTAAGTAATTTGTTTTCTCAAAGCCGGGAGTGGACTGGAAAGAAGGAAGAGAATTTGGAAGTTTTCAAAATGAATGTTAAAACTTGTTTTTACATATAACCAGGGAAAATTAAAATGGAATAAAATACAAAAAAATAAAAATAATTCTATTTAATTGTGAAAGAATAAAAAAAACTATTCTACTATATAAAGATAAACCAAAAGAAAAAGGACCATATTGTAATACCACTAACTTCTCTTTTGTACAATTTGCTTTTAATTTGCATACTAATTTATACATGGTAACAATAGTATGGACATATTTGTTTGTGTCTCCTTCTGACCATATGATTTTATTTTGTTTGTGATTATATTTCAGGAATATGCCTTTTTCTTTAATAAACCATTTTATAAACTTAAAATAAAATAAATTGTAAAGATACAATTGGCCACTTTTCTCCCCCCCCCATCCTCAATGGCTGATTCTCAGGTAACTCCCACCTTGGACCAACCCTACCTAGCTTTTTCGCAGCAGCCTTATCCACAATGACCTAGTGATGCCTAGAATGTACCCCAACATAAATCTTTGTCCCCAGGCCCCTTTGCAGACCCTTAAATGAATTTGTTAGTGTCCTATGTTGTGGTACAGGCTTCATCTGGACAAATCTTGCTATTTACTTGTGACTCTGTCCTTAGTATCCTCCATTTTAATATGGTCTCCTATAGATAATCTGGATACAAATTTGTGCTTCTCACTAATCCTCTTCTCCTTTAAGATCTCTTACTCAGTTCTTACAGCACAATGATTAAGTTTATGTATTAGCTCGAAAAAGAAACCAGGAGAAAATTATGGACAATTTCATTCCTAATTTCAAAGAAGTTACTCGAAATAGTGAGGCAAATAACATCAGTATTCTGCATCCTTCTGAGCTGTAAAATGTAGGATTGGTATAACAGAATTTCTGAGGCAGGCAGAGTGATTGCAGGAAAAAAAGTAAAGAATCCATGGATCTAGGGTCACATACTGTCTCTATATCCATGGGCATGTCACCTTAATTTCCTGACTTTCAGTTTCCTCATCTAAAAAAATGAAGATGTTGGACTAGATGTTGTTGTTCAGTTGGGTCTGATTCTTTGTGACTCCATGGACTGTACTGGAGTGATTATTTTCTTTCTTTAGCTCATGTTATAGATGAAGAAACTAAGACAAACAGGGTTAAGTGACTTACCCAGGTTCACACAACTAGTATCTGAGGCCACATTTATACTCAGGTCTTCCTGACTCTTTGCTCAGCACTTTATTCACTGAGTCATCTAGCTGCCTCCATGGTTCCCAACAATTTTTAATCTATCCTTTTTATAAATGAGGATAACAGTATTTGAAGAACTTTCTGCAAATGATACTGAACTGAATATTGTTTAGAAGGAAGTTTGCACAACTGAGCTGAATGTAATGGCTCCAGTTTTGAGTCAGTGTTCTGGTTCAAAAGGAATTCTATCTTGGTTTGCAAAGCTTTATTATTTGTCTGAAGGATGTCCTATAAATTCTAACAAAGTAATAATAGGGCCTATGCTCCTGTCTATGTGATTCTGAAACAGTTGGATAAAGGCTTTTTGCGTGGAAATAATTGATCATATTTTGTGTTTGGTTCACAAAATTTCAATTCTGGATTGTTTTTCCTTAGATGTCAGGCATTCTAGTGTCTAATGGTGATGCTATCATTGGTTATATTATCCTATACAGGTCTTTAAGATCTCTGTTTATCTTTAAAGGATTATAACCTTGGGAAAGCATTTTCCCCTGGCTGTGCCTCTGAAAAATATAGAGATTTAACTAGATGGTTCCCAAATCTGTTCTAGTTCTAAATATTCTGAATCAGATATTATACCTGTCAAATGAAATGAAAAGTCAGTTTGTTCACAAGATTCCCAGGAGGATTTTTCTGACTTTAATTTGGTTTAATAATTCAACAGTTCAGCATTTCAGGGAACTGGAATTTAATTTTTTTGCCTTTCCACTGATGTCAATTGAGACCCTTCTCAAATTTAGTTGACCATCTTTGTCTTTCACTATTGTCAGGAAAAGTCCTGGTCTTCTTCAATATTACTGCTCTCCTTGTTCTTTGTTCAATTGAAATTGATTTCTAACCTCCAGCAATTGGGTTCAAATTCATTAGCTTTCATCTTATAGCTTATCTCTCACATATTACAATAATGCCAAGCCATTTCCAAATCATACGTCCAAAGAGTATCCATTGTTTCCCCCATATATCTCCTTGTTCCCTAATATAAATTGTCTTCCTTCATTAAATTGTAAGCACCTTGAGATCAGGGATACCTTGTTTACTTTTATTTGTATGCTGAGGGATCAGCACAGTACCTGGTACCTCATGCATGTATAATAAATGGGTTTTCTTTTTATTTCTGTTTATTTTATCATCCCATCAATCAATAAACATTTATTAATAGCCTTTTATTGAGTGTAATACAAATACAGAGGATGAAACAATTCCTACTTTCAAGGAGTTTGTTTATAAAAGAGGAGAGAAGTACTTATATAACTATATGCAGAATAAAAGTAAAGATAAGGAATAAAAAGAAATTGAATATAAAGAATGTAGGTAGAGGAGGCATTAGCACTTGAGGGGGTGGGATGTCAGGAATGTGTGCATGTATGAGTTTGGTTCCGATTAATTAGAGGATTTACTGGCTTTAATTGGACTTAATTCTTCAATTTTTCAGGATTTCAGGGAATGACAATTTTATTGTTTCTCTGAAGCAGATTGCAACCCTTCTTAAGTCTAATAGTTATCAGAACTGTGTTCTGAAGAAAGAGATATAAGCTAGAGATGAGAAGGTAAGACCTTTAGGAATTAATTAACAACTGTTACAATAACATAACAATAGAAGAGCGACATTAATGTGTCAGGTGCAGCAGAGGTCAGTTTGTCTGTATCACAAGGTACAGAAAGAGAAGTAAGGTAAACCATTCTATCACTTCAAATTTTTTTAAATCTTTCCTCACCCCTCCCATGGTTTACAATCCTCCTACTTTCTCAGCTAAGACCTTAACTCATATTTGACTGAAAAAAATTGAAGCATTTAGCTGAAAGTTGCCTTTATTCCCCTCCTCATCTCACATTTCCTAGATGCCTTCTGCCACTGTATTCTTCTTTACCTAATCTCACACAATAAGGAAACACTTCTCAACATTTCTATGCACAAGTGATCCCATTTTCTATCTTACATTCTACAGCAGATTGATTCTTCAGTCATTCCACAATCTTACTTTTCTTTAAATCTCCTGGTTTCATGTTTACTTCCTACAAGCATGCCCTTGTTTCCCCCATTTTTTTTTTTACGTTTTTGCAAGGCAAATGGGGTTAAGTGGCTTGCCCAAGGCCACACAGCTTGGTAATTATTGTCTGAGGTCGGATTTGATCCCAGGTACTCCTGACTTCAAGGCTGGTGCTCTATTCACTGTGCCACCTAGCTGCCCTGTTTCCCCAATTTTCAAAAACAATTTTTACTATTATCCTGTATTTTCAAATTTTTTTTTTACTATTTTCCTATATTTTACCCCCTTTTATAGCGAAACTCTTGAGCAGGCCATCTAAAACAGGAACTTTCTTTCCTTTCATTCTCTTCTATCTATTTATTTTTCAATTACATACCAAGATAGTTTTCAACATTAATCCTTTCACAAGATTTTGAATTATAATTTTTTTTTCTACTTACCCTTCTTTCCCCATGGCAGAAAACAAATTCGAGATAGGTTATCCACGTACAATCATAATTAACATACTGTTATTATCTTCTTAAATCTTCACAGTCGGGATTACAACTTCAAAATTCAGTTGAAATTACTTTCTCTAAAATTAGGAAGGATTTAATAATTGCCAAATCTTGTGACTTTTTTCTCACTCTTTATTGTTCTTGACCCCTCTGTAGCTTTTGAGACTATCTATCAGCACCTCCTCTCCTTAATACTATCTTATATCTAGATTTTGTGATATTGTTCTTTTCTTCTGTTAACATTTAGTTTCTGTTGTTGTTGTTGTTGTTGTTGTTGTTGTTTGTTGTTTTGGCAAGGCAATGGGGTTAAGTGACTTGCCCAAGGTCATACAGCTAGGTAATTATTAAATGAATGAGGATAGATTTGAATTCAGGTCCTTCTGATTCCAGGGTCGGTGCTCTATCCATTGCGCCGCCTAACTGTCCCCATTCCTTAGTTTCTGACTGGATATTCATACAGATCACAAAGACTAATCATAGGGTTATGGGTCCCACTTTCTTTTCCCTATATACTTTTTTACTTGGTTATATCATCAGCCACCATGTATTCAATTATCTTCTTGGTGCTATTGATTACCTACTCTATTTATCCAGTTCTAACCTCTTTGTTGACCTCTGGTCTTGAATTTCCATCTTTCTAATAGATATATCAAACTGGATGTCTCATAGACAAACTAAACTCATGTCCAAATTTTAACTTAACTCCTTCTATCCAATCCAAGATTTCCTTCTTTCTTCATTCATTATTATTATTATTGCAATCATTTCCTTCCCAATCACCTAGTCTGGCACCTTAGGTATCATTCTTTTCTCATGCTTTTCTCCTTATTCACATGCTTTTCTCCTTATTACTGCCAAGAACTGTCAATTTCACCTTATAATATCTCTGACCTACCCCCCCCCTTCTCTTTCCTGAAACTACCCCTAACTTGGAGCAGACTCTCATCATTTCATACCTGAACTAATAGAATAGTTTTCAGGTTGATATCCCTGCCACAAATTTCTCTTCACTCCATTCCATCCTTCAGTCTGCCATCAGAATGATCTTCCTAAAGTGTAAGTCTGATCATGATCTTCCCCTATCCCGACTTAATAAACATGTTGTTCATTTATTTTAGTTGTATCTGATTCTTTTTAACCTTATTTGGGATTTTTTTGGCAAAGATACTAGAGTGGTTTGTTATTTCCTTCTCCAACTCATTCTACAGAAAAAACTAATGACTTGCTTAGTAGATAAAACATAGATAATAAATGTCTGGTTTCAGATTTGAACTCTTCTTGACTCTGGGCCTTACATTTTGCTGCTCAGTGAAATATCATTCTATTGGATGAAATGGAAAATTCAATAAAAATTAATATTTGGTTTATCAAATTAACATAGTCATTTTGGATCTGATAATTATAATTTGACTTGTTCTAGACCTTGGGTACTGTTTTGAGATTGAAGAGAGCAAGAAGGCCTAAATGGTGAAGTGAGACAAGGAGAAAAATAAGGCAGAAGTAGAAAAGCACTGAAGACAAAAGGCATCTTCAAAAGTTTGTTTCAGATTGCCCCTATTATTTGCTATTCCATACAGTTTATGTCTGGAACATACTGGGAATAGCTTAGAAGAGACCATTTTAGTCCTAGTTATGCTTTTGACCAATTTTAGGAACTTTGACAAAAATCACTTTTTATCTCAGACTAAGCGCCTCCAAGGTCCTTTTCAACTCTAAATTATGGTTTATACTCTATAAATATAAAATATAGATGCTTCTCTTTGACTTTTAAGTCTTTCATAAACAGATCCCCGCCCCCATCCTTCCATTCTCATTGAAAACTACTTCCTTCCTTCCTCACATTCTAATCACTTCTTCATGCATTGTCCACATGGCCTCTGTTGTCTCCCTATGCTTGGATGTTACTTTCTCCTCACTAACATCTAATAGAATTCTTTTACTTCCTTGAAGATTCAGCTAAAGTACCACACTCTAAACATAGCCTTTCCTGATCCCCCTATCTGGTATCACTCCCTTCCTAATTACTTTGTACACAAGGATATATGAGATATTCAGGGAGGACTAGAAACTTTGATGTGAGAAAATGCTGAACCCTCTGTTTGTCCACCTTTGTTGTTCACACAACACCCAACTCTCACCTTTGGCTCCAAAAAGCCACAAGTTGTATGTGCACCCAGTAAAACCATCTGGGCATATGGGCTAAACCAGATAAAGGGCCAACTGCAGTCTTCAAACCTATTGATGAATTAGGAGAATGTCTATTCCAAGCATGGAAGGACTTCTCCTGGTGGAGCAGGCAGATGAGAACAATTTGGTACAATAGCCATGCAGAAGATTAAAACAGGTTCTGTGGAGGACTTAGAGCTTAGTCAGGAAGGGCAGAAGCCTATTTGAAGCAATTAACAACTTAAGCAAAGTTGCAAGATATAAAATATCAGCAGAATTTCTATTTATTACAACAAAACTCAATCTCAAGTGATTCCAATAGAAATTTCATTTAAAGTAACTATAGACAACAAAATTGTTGGAAGTGTACCTGCCAAGATAAACCCAGAAATTATATGAACACAATTACAAAGCAATCAAGTCAAATCTAAGCAATTAGTAAAAAGTCAACTGTTCATGAGCAGTCTGAGTTAATATAATAAAAATAAAAATTCCACCTAAATTAAATTACTTATTCATTAACATCCCAGTCAAACTACCAAAGCATATTTTATATATTTTAAAAACATATTTCATAGAGCTAGGAAAAATAGTAAAAAAATTCATCTGAAGGAACAAAAATTCAAGAATATTAGGTAAGGAAATTAATGAAAAAATGCCATACCAGACCTAAAGCTATATTATTAAACATCAGTCATCAAAATTCTCTGGTATTAGTTAAGAAACAGAATGGCAAATCAGATTAGACACAAAAGAGACAGTAGTAAATGTCTATATTAATCTACTGTTTGATAAACACACAGACTATATCTTCTGGATAAAGAAGATAATACTGGAATTATTATTATTATTATTGTCATTATTATTATGGATGTAATAATAATGAAATCATTATTAATATCTGGAATAAGAGCTCACCATCTGACAAAACCTGTTGGAAGAACTGGAAAATGATATGGTAAAGATTAGGCACAGACCCACATATCACACCCTATGCTCAAAATAGATACAGGATTTAGACATAAAGACTGATAGCATAGGGAGGATAAAGAATAACTTATCTCTCAAGTCAATGGAGACTGGAGGAGTTTGTGACAAAACAAGAGAAAGAGAAATTTATAAAATTCAAAATGAATAATTATGATTGCATTAAATAAAATGTTTTGCACAAATAAAACTAGTACAATCAAGATTAATAGGAATACAGTAAATTGGGAAGCAATTTTAACAGTTAATGTTTCTGATAAAGGACTATATATTCTGAAATATACAGAGAACTGAATCAAATTTATAAGACTATAGGTCATTCCCCAATCAGATAAATAAATTAAAACTCTATACTCATTTGAAAAAATCTTCTAAATCATCATTGATTAGAGAAATGCAAATTACAGACAATTCCCCACTTCAGATAGCTATTAGATTATCTAAAATGACAAAAAGATAATGATCAATATTGGAGGGGTTGTGGGAAAACTGGGACACTAATGAATTGTGCTGGAGTTGTGAACTGATCCAACTATTCCGGAGCGAAATTTGGAACTATGCTAAAAGGGCAATAAAACTGTGCATACCCTTTGATACAACAAAACACTACTAGATCTGTTTCCCCAAGACATGATAAAAAAAGGGGGAAGTATGTAGAAGAATATTCATAGCAACTCTTTTTGTGTTGACAAAGAATTGGAAAATAAGAGAAAGTCCATCAATTGGGAAATGACTGAACAAATTATGGTATATGAATATAATAGAATATTGCAAGATATCATTGGGCAGACCAGAAAAACCTAGAAAGACTTGCATGAACTGATGCTGAGTGAAATGAACAAAACCAGAGAACATTGAATATATTAACAATAACATTGTATGATGACCAACTATGATGGATTTAGTTCCTTTCAGAAATTATTTTTCAAGGACAATACTGAATCAGCTGTTAAGGAAAATACCACCCACATCCAGAGAACAAACTATGGAGCCTGAATGCAGACTAAGCATATTCTTTTCACTTTTTAAATCTTTTTTTTTACTTTTTTTCTTAAGGGTTTTTTTTCCCCTTTATTTCTGATTCTCCTTTCACAACCTGACTAATATGGAAATATGTTAAAAATGATTTAACATGTATAATCTATTATTAAATTACTTGCTGTTGTGTGGAGGGTGGAACAGGGGAGGTAGAAAATGTGGAACTTAAAATTATAAAAAAGATAAATGTTGAAAACTATATGTGCAATTGAAAAAATAAAATAACATTCAGAAATAAATAAATGCATGAATTGTAACATGCTGATGGAAAGAAAAAATAAGAAATGGATGATGCCAAAGTCATCCATTATATCTGATGTCTTGATTTGTATCCTTCTGTTGGATTTTGTTGATACTTGAAGAGTGAGGGAGAATTTGTAACTCTACCTTACTTGAATCCAATTCACCCACAAGTCAAGACATCACCTATTTTATTCAGCATCATGATGTCATTGGTCTTTTCCTTAAATGAACAACTTTGTATTTATTCTATATATATAGCTCTATGCCCATGTGATCATCTGTTACTTACCAATTGCCTGTCTTATCTAACCTGGAGACACTTCTGTCCTGAGTTCTTTGGTCCCAATTCTTGATTACATATCTAGAAAACTTGTGTCAAGAAAGCTGCAGTTACAAGGTCTCTCAGGTCACTTGTTTCCATGAGTTATCTCCTTTATTAGAACATAAGGGCCTAGAGGGTAAGGATTCTTTTTTGCTATTGAATTCCAAATTCCCCAGCTCTTAGAATTGCCTGGCATAGATGGTAACAGGGACTAAATCAATGTTGTTGATAATTCTAAATTAGCAGTTCTCATACTCTACAGGAGAAGTTATTTCTGAAGTACAACTACAGTTTGAAAACTTCATAAACTTCTAAATTCAGAGGCAGCTAATAGCTTAGGATAATGCTTCTAGCATCCTACTGAAAGAAGTTTCAGGGATGAGTTTCCTTATTGCAGGCAGATCACTCAAGACAAGGAGCCTGCCAGGCATTTGAAACAACAGACGAAAGGATGGGGGTGGGTGGAAAGATTTTCAGGTCTGTCAGAAGCGATTTATGAAAATTAACAAATTTCACTGGCAAGAGATTATAAACTTTCTGGTAACTGACTTTCATTTTGTGGGTCTGAAATGGTGTATAGGAGAAGATAAATATAACAAGAAGAGCAGAGAGCTTTAGACCACACTTATATGACAACAGTAAAATGAACATAATTGAAACAAAAAGTTGTTTTAAAGAAACAACAATGTCATAATGGATAAAAAGAGTAAGGAAGATCTTAGCCCAAATCCTGATTTGAACATATACTGGTTATGTAACACCTTTCAGTGCTTCTATATAATTCTGTAAGACTACATTACAAGGATAATTTTGATATATTGAATTTAAATGTTTTTACAGAAATAAAGCTGATTGCAGCCAAGATTAGAAATGGAAAGAAGGAAATTATGGAAAAAATTGAAGACAAGTTTCTCTGATAAAAGACATCTTTCAAATATATAGAGAGCTTAGTCAAATTTATAAGAATACAAGTCATTCCCCAATTGATAAGTGATCAAAGGATATGAAAAAATAGTTTTTGGGAGAAGAAATCAAAGCTTTCTATACCCATAAGAAAAAAGCTCTAAATCACAATTGATTTTTGCTGTTCATTTATTTTGGTCATGTCCATCTCTTTGTGACTCTTTTGGGATTTTCTTGGCAAAGATACTGGAGTAGTTTGTCATCCTTCTCTAGCTCATTTTATAGATGAAGAAACTGAAGCGAATAGGATTTAGTGACTTAATCAAGGTCACAGAATTTTCAAGTGTGAGGCCAGATTTGGACTCAGAAAATCTTGTTGACTCCAGCCCAGCATTATTGATTAAAGAAATACATATTAGAAGAATTCTGAGATACCACCTCACTCCTATCAGTTTGACAGAAAAGGAAAACTATAAATCACCAATAAGGAAAATGATCCAATCATTCTGGAAAGAAATTAGGAACTATGCCCAAAGAGCACTAAAACTGCATACCCTTTGACCTAGCAATAACACTACAAAGTCTGTGCCCCAGAGAGCTCAAAGGAAAAGGAAATAACTATAATTAAAAAAAATTATAACAGCTCTTTTTTTGTGGTGACAGAATTGGATATTGAGACATGTCCATCAATTGGGGAATGATTGACCAAGTTGTGGTATATGAGTGTGATGGATTTGTTTTATAAGAAATGATGAGTAGAATGCTTTCAGAAAAACTTGTCAGTGAATAAAGGGACTAATGTAAAGTAAATGAGTAGAGCTAGTAGAACAATGTACACAGTAACAGCAATATTGTATGATGAACAACTATAAATGACTTATCTATTCTCATCAATATAAAGATCCAAGATAATTCTGAAAGACATAATGAAAATGCTATCTACTTACAGAGAAAGAACTGATGAAGTCTGAATGCAGATTGAAAAATATTTTTTGCTTTATTTTTCTATATTTAATCTACATTTTCTTTTGCAACTAGCTAAGATGGAAATATTTTGCATAACTAAATACATGTATGATAGATATTAAATTCTTGCCTTCTCAAGAAGAGAAATGGGGAAGATAAGAATTTGGAATACACATCTTAAAAATGATTACAAAAATTTTTTGTTTATATTTAATTGAGAAAAACATTTTTATAAATAATACATTATAAATAAGGTGCTGATGTTCAACAGAGGAAAAATCCAAGATGACTTGGTTCCCCAATATGGAATAACAAAGAAATCAATGTTACCTGGCACAGCCACATGATCTCATGGCTGAAAAGAGCCTGGAAGTCTCCATATTATTTTTTATACTTTTTATTTTTATTTTTTATTTTTGATAAAGATGTTTACAGATTAATTCTTTTTGGTATGAGGAATTAAGATTAAGGGAAAGAGATACATAAGAGATAATTTTTATAAAGTATTCATCAGATTCTGAAGGGTTGGTTTTTTGTTTTGTCTTGTTTTTCTTTCTCTGGATAGGGATTACATTGTCTGCTTAAGGGAAATACATAAAGAGATAATTTTTATAAGTATTCATCAGATTCTGAAGGGTTGGTTTTTTTGTTTTTAATTTTTTGTTTTGTCTTCTTTTTCTTCCTCTGGATGGGGATTACATTGTCCATAGCCAGTCTGATATGTTTGTCCTAGCTCTCTGAACTGCTGAGTGAAGTTGCTTCCATAAAGGTTGATCATCTTACAATATTGTTGTTAATGTGCACTTTGTTCTCTTGTTTCTGCTCCCTTAGCTCAGCATCAGATCCTTTAACTTATTCCGTGTTTCTTTAGAGACTGACCATTTACTTTCTTATAGAACAATAGTATCCCATAGCATTCACGTCCATAACTTGCTTAGCCATTCCCTAATTGATGGGCATCCCCTCAATTTCCAATCCTTTGCCACTACAAAAAGAGTTGCCAAAAATATTTTTGAACATGTGGGACTTCTCCTATTTTTTTTTATTTCTTTTAGATATAGGCCTAGAATTGGAATTGCTGGGTTAAAGGGAATGAACATTTTTATTGTTCTTTAGGTATAGTTCCATATTGCTCTCCAGAATGACTGGATTCATTCACAACCCCAGCAGCAATACATTAATGTCCCAATCTTTCCACAACTTCTCCAACTTTGATCATTTTCCCTTTTTCTCATCTTGGCCAATCTGATATGTGTGAGATGATACCTCAAAGCTATTTTAATTTTTATTTCTCTAATCAATAATGATTTGGAGAATTTTTTCATATGACTATCGATAGCTTTAATTTCTTCATTCTATTCATATCCTTTCACCATTTATCAATTGGGGAATGATTTGTAACCTTATAAATTTGATGTAATTCTCCATACATTTTAGAAATGAGACTTTTATCAGAACTCCTAGTTGTGAAGATTGTTTCCCAGCTTTCTGCTTTCCTTCTGATTTTGGCAGATTGATTAGTGCAAAAAATTTTTAATTTAATATAATCAAAATCACTCATTTTGCAGTTTATACTGTACTCTAATTTTTGTTTGGTCATAAAGTTATCACCCTAGACCTGATAAACAGTGCCTTTCCTGGTTTATTAATTTATTTACGGTGTTGCCCTTTATGTCTAAATCCAGTACCCATTTTGACTTTAATTTAGTATAGGGAGTGAGATGCAGGTCTATGACTAGTTTTTGCCATACTATTTTCAAGTTTTTCCAACAATTTTTGTCAAATAGTGAGTTCTTATTCCAGAAGCTGATGTCTTTAGGTTTGTCAAACAGCAGATTTCTGTAGTCATTTATCCTTTCCTAATCCACTGATCCATTATTCTATTTCTTAATCCGTTCCAGGCAGTTTTGACGACTGCTACTTTATAGTACAGTTTTAGATCTGGTAGATCTAGACCCCCTTCCTTTACCTTTTTTTCATCACTTCCCTTTCTATTCTTGGCATTTTGGTACTAGTTTTTCTAGCTTAGGAAAATAGTTATTTAGTAGTTTGATAGGTTTGGCACTGAATAAGTAAGTTAATTTGGGTAGAATTGTCAGTTTGATTATATTAGTTCGACCTAACCATGAATAATTGACAACTTCCATTTATTTAGATCTGACTTTATTTGGGTGAGAAGTGCTTGAAAATTGTGTTCATATAGTTTCTGTGTTTGTCTTGAGAGGTAGATTCCCAAGTATTTAATGTTGTCTATGATTACTTTAAGTGGAATTTCTCTTTCTATCTCTTGCTCTTGGGCTTTATTGTTCATATATATAGAAATGCTGATGATTTATGTGCGTTTATTTTATATTCTGTATCTTTACTGAATTTAATAGTTTCAAAGAGTTTTTTAGATGATTTTTCTCAGGTTCTCTAAAGATACCATCATATCATCTGAAAAATTGAAAGCTTTGCTTTCTCATTGCCAATTATGATTCCTTCAGTTTCTTTTTCTTCTCTTATTGCTACAGCTAATATTTCTAAAACTATATTGAATAGTAATGGTTATAATGGTTGATTTTATTGGAAATCCTCTAAGTTTATTCCCATTACATATAATATTTGTTGATGGTTTTAGACAGAAACTATTTATTATTTTAAGGAAAAACTCTATTAATTCCTAAACTTTCTAATGTTTTTAATAGGAATGAATGTTGTAATTTTTTCAAAGGCTTTTTCAGTTAATTCACCAATTTCATTTTTGATACTGGTAATTTGGTTATCTTCTTTCTTTTTTTAGTTAATCAAAGGTTTGTCTATTTTATTGGCTTTTTCACAAAAGCAACTCTTAGTTTTATTTATGAGATCAATGGTTTTCTTGCTTTCAATTTTATTAATCTCTCCCTTGATTATCCATACTATTGTTGACAGTATTTTCTCAATTATGTGTTTGAAATTGCTCGAGTATTTATTTTGTTAGAAATCAACTAAACTTCGGGTTGGTACATAGAGATAAGCTTTGAACTAAGTTGTTAACGTAGTGCATTTGAAAACATAACTAGGATATTTAGTGAATCCATAATGCAAGATTAAAGCTGAAAATGTTTCTAATCTTTTCAGTCATGTCCAATTTGTTATGTTCCTTCATGGAGTTTTCTTGGCAAAGATATTTGAGTAATTTGCAATTCCTTTTCCAGCTCATTTTATGGATGAGAAAACTGAGGCAACCCAGATTAAATGACCTTCCCAGGGTCACAGAGCTTGTAAGAATCTGAGACCAGATCTGAACTCAGGAAGATTAATTTTTCTGATTCCACATCCACTACCCTATCTATTGTACCACTTAACTGGTCTTTCCAATCTTAGGTTGCATTAAAGAAGCACAATGTTCTGGTTACTATCCCTCTGTTCTTTCCACTGAGTAGATTAAATCTGTAGTATTATGCTCAGTTCTGAACATAAAGTCCCCAATATTGCAATCTTCACAATAACCTGTAAAGTAGGTAAATATCATCAACTTCATTTTACAGGTGAAGAACTAAGGTTTAGTAAAGGCAAGTAACAAGCTGATAATCCTTTGCGTTCACAAATGTCAGAACCAGGATACAAACCTAGATTTTTGAAGACTCTTATCTGCAGTACTCAGTTTAGTACATTCTAAGTTTAGGTGAATGGTGCTCATTATGTTTACTAAGGTAGGTGTTGGGGAAATTGTTAAGTCTCTTTGAGTAAGATTTGGATTCTCAGTGTAATGTACCTCAAGATTCTCATTGTGATATAGCCCACCTCCAATTGTAATATCCATTCTCTCATTAATTGTTCACTGATCAGAATTGATTACTACCTTCAGAAACACCCATTCTTCCAAGAGCATATAAACTGGGTAATCATGATCAGTGGAGAATGCCTCTGTTCTCTTTTAATAACATGGCAGTTTTATTAATAAAATAATAAGTTACTCATGGACTATGTCTCTTAGACATTTTCAAATATTACAGTTTACACCTAGATCCCTTAAGGAAAATCAAGTAGTTGTTTAGAGTTTTGCAACCTCCTTTTTAGAGCTCAGGTGAGGTTTTTAGATTTTTTAAAAAATTCTTTCTGTTCCCATGACTTTGAATAATTAACATATTTCTTTTGCTTGCTCTCTGGCTTCTGTTCTCAAGGGGAATTGGAAATCTTTCCTAGATTCATAGTTCCTAGTTGGGGTATCAGAGTTCTCCTCACACTCCTTCTATACTCCTGTGCTCTTGGTGACCTGGCTTCCTCAGGAGGCAGCATATTCCTGGTAATCCTAACACCTTTCCCTCCCCATCTCTACTCAGATGCATTGGGTAAGGACAAGGGGTAGGCTTAGACTGTACTTACTCCTCCCTGTCACTTCGAGATCCTCCTTCTTCTAGCATTTCCTTACAGCATCTACTTCTTTGAGATTCACTCCATCTGTCTGTATCACCCTTTCCAGATCCTGGCTCCTTTTAGCTATTGACTGTCAGGACATTCTCCATCCTTTTTCATGTAATGAATCTTTATTTTTCATGAATCTTTATTTTTCATCTTAGCTCTGCCTTTATTCTTTTTTTTTAGGTTTTTTTTTTTTTGCTAAGCAATTTTTTTTGCTAAGCAATAGGGTTAAGTGACTTTCCCAAGACCACACCGCTAGGTAATTATTAAATGTCTGAGGCCAGATTTGAACTCAGGTAGTCCTGACTCCAGGGCCGGTGCTCTAGCCACTGCACCACTTAGCTGCCCCTCATTCTTTTTTTTAAGGAAGATTTTATTTATTTTGAGTTTTACAATTTTTCCCCCATTCTTGCTTTCCTCCCCCCCCACAGAAGACATTCTGTTAGTCTTTACATTGTTTCCATTCTATACATTGATCTCAGTTAAATGTGATGTGAGAGAGAAATCATATCCTTAAGAAGAAAAATAAATTATAAGAGATAGCAAAATTATACAATACAATAACTTTTTTTTTCTAAATTGAAGGTATTTACTTTGGTTTTTGTTCAAACTGCACAATTCTTTCTCTGGGTACCAATAGTATTTTCCATTGCAGATAGTCCAAAATTGTACCTGGTTGTTGTACTAATGGAATGAGCAAGCCCATCAAGTTTGATCATCATCTCCATGTTGCTGTTGGGGTGTACAATGTTTTTCTGGTTCTGCTCATCTCACTTAGCATCACTTCATGCAAATCCTTCCAGGCTTCCCTGAATTCCCATCCCTCCTGGTTTCTAATAGGGCAATAGTGTTCCATGACATATATCCATATCTATATCTATTTATCTATATATATATATATCTCTAACTCTATCTCTATCTATATATACACCACAGTTTGTTAATCCATTACCCAATTGAAGGACATTCACTTAATTTCCAATTCTTTGACACCACAAACAGGTCTGCCCTCATTTTTAGGCACTGTAATATCCATTTGGATATTCCTTCAAATATCTTGGACTCCCAGTTAAATTTACTCCCCTTTCAGGAATTATACTTTCATATAACTTAATTTATGCACTGTGATGATTATACCTATTCAATCCAGATCTGAAATTATTCTTAGATTATAACTTTTTGCTGTTCTTATTCCTTCCTAACTTATTCTTCTTCCTCATTAAAATCTCTAATCAATTCATTCCTCATTGTTATCTCATTTCATAACCCCAGATGTGGTTCTACCTTTCTTACCTTATAATCTTGAAAGTATAGTTAACTTTCTTCAACTTTATACTATATTGCTCACCTTTGCTTCCTTGTTCTATTTTTGTTCATACCTTACGATATTCCTTAAGTTAGCCTTACCATAAGTTTTCTCTCTTTCTATTTGTGAGCATGTGAATACTACTGGAGAAAATCATAATCCTGAAGGATCCACTAATAGTTTGTGTATCTAGTTTTAATTTGGGCCCTTATGATAGCACTGAAGCTCTTTTATCCTTCCCTAAATAATTATTGTAGAGCAGAGTGGTACAACAGATAGAATGCCAGAACTGAAGTCAGACAGACTCATCATCCTGAGTTACACTTTGGTTTCAGATGCTACTTAGCTGTGGGATCTTGTTCCCCAGTCCTCTTCCCCCTGTTTGTCTCTGTTTCTTTATCTGTAAAATGTGACAGAGAAGAAAATGACAAATCATTCCAGTATCATTGCCAAGGAAAAACCCAAATGAAGTCAAGAAAAGTCAGGCACCACTGAACAACAACTTTTGCAGTGATTAACTATTGTATTATTCATGATTTTGTTATAAACATCTCCTTTGCAGTCATCCAAATATACTTCCCTTCTTTCATGGCAAAGGACTTTGAAGAATTCTTCATTGATAAACAGACACTTTCACATTGTGAATGCCATGATTTCCCAAATTCTATATCTTGGATCCTTTCAATATTAGCCACTATTCTCTAATATTCGTTTTTTCTATATCCTCATCTCTTTCCCTCCTACAAAGAAATAAAACAGCTCTTTTTCATTCTTAAAAATCTCTCTGCCTTGGTCCTGACTCAAGTTAACTCCTATATCTTTCTACTCTTTCAGTCAAATGACTGGAAAAAGTGATTATACTTGTTTCTTCACTTTCTTTTCTCAGACTCTGTACGTAATTTCCTGTAATCTGGCTTCCCACTCTAGCATTCTATTGGTTTTCTTAGAGGTTAGAGGTTACTGCCATTTCTTAATTTTTTTAGTCATCATCCTCTTGCCCTCTCTGAAGTTCTGACACTGCTAACCAACAAGAAGATATTCTCTCCTCCCTGGGTTAATGGCATTTTTTTTCATCCTGGTTCTCCTCATACATATTTAACTATTTAATCTCATTCCCTTCTATTGAATGCCCTACACATTCTACTTAGGAATACTTTCCAGTTCTCTTAAATTTTCTTTTCTTTTTTTTAATATACCTCTTTCATTTTCTTTCTATATTTCTAATTTCGCTTCCCTAGGTTTCATTATTATCATTAATGGGCTTTCAAAACAAATCCCCACATCACCATATGCCTGCTATATATCTCTATTTGAATGTTCCTTTATGCACCTCAAATTCACAATTTCAAAGTAGACCTAATAGTCTTCCTTCCTACTCCTACCATTCCTTTTTTTCTTATTTCTTTTGAGAGTACCATCATCCTTCCAATCTTCCAACAGATTTTCCCAAAATTTTTCCCCTCCCTCCCTTCCTTTCCCCTTTCCCAAAGTCAGCAAAAAATCTGATATAGATTGTCCATATATAGTCATATTAAACATATCTCTATATTAGTCAAATTGTGAAAGAAGAATCAGAACAAAAAGTAAAAACCACAAGAAAGAAAAAAAAAAAAAAAAATGAAAATAGTATACTTCCATCTGCATTCATACTCCATAGTTCTTTCTCTGCATGTGGATAGCATTTTCCATCATGAGTCTTTTAGAATTTCCTTTAATAGCTGTATTACTGAGAAGAGTTAAGTATATTAGAGCTGCTCATCACACAATGTTATTATTACTGTGTATAGGGTTCTCCCAGCTCTGTTCACTTCACTCCAATCAGTTCACGTAATTCTTTCCAGGTTTTTCTGAAATTTGTCTATTCATGATTTCTTTCAGAACAATAGTATTCTATCACATAGCAGAACTTTAGTCATTTCCCAATTGATGAACATCCCCTTAATTACTAATTCTTTGTCAGTGTAAAAAGAACTAATATAAATGGTTTTTACATGTGGGTCCTTTTCCACCACCTCCCCTTTCTTTAGATTTTTGCAAGGCAATGGGGTTAAGTGGTTTGCTGAAGGCCACACAGCTAGGTAATTATTAAGTGTCTGAGGCCTGATTTGAACTCAGGTACTCCTGACTCTAGGGCTGGTGCTCTTATCCACTGCATCCCTAGCCACCCCATCCTTTACCCTTTTTTATGATCTCACTGGGATTCTGATATAGCAAGTGGTATTGTTTGATCAAAGAGTCTGTTTCCTTTTAGTGAATAAAAATTTCTTCTCCAATATTTGGGGTCCATCTGAGGAGGGCAGGTCCTTATTTGTTATGTAATTGGCATACATTGCTTAATAAATCAATAGACACAGAAGCACAAACATGTTAGCTTAATTATTTCAGATATCACTTGTCACACTATTAGGTCCAATTCAAATTCTTCTATTTGACATTTATAGCCCTTCACGATGTGACTACAGTCTACCTTTGCAAACTATTTTCATACTGCTTTTCTTCTAACACTCTCTTTTGGATTCAAATATGTTTAGTTACTTTCTTCCATACACATTATTTGCTATCTCCCTGCCTTTGCAGCTGGTATCCCTTGTTCCTGACTGCTCTCTCTTCAGTTCTCCCTTTTGAAATACCTAGGTCTCTACTGACTTCAGTTAGTTTAATTCATGTAGCACCTCCTACTAGTAGTCTTTAATGATTTCCTGTGTTCTCAATATTGTTCTCTAAATTATATTGTTTAATTCACTTATTATTTAATTATCTTTATATATCTTGTATCATTTCCAGTACAGAGCAAAGTCTCTGGCAGAAGGGATGAATTCATTTTATATGTGTGCATTTCTAGTAATTAACACAGAGCTTTAGATTTTCCCTTTCATTATGAAGAGGCAGAAATCAGGATTAAAAATTACCTAGGAGACCTACACATTGCTTGACTTTTTCCTATACATAAAGAATAAAGTCTTGGCGAAAACTATTTAGGAGTTCTTTGAAATTCTGAATACCATATACTCATTTCTTAATACAGCTCTTCTCTCAGGAAAAATTAAACTTCAGTTCCATATACCCTGACTTCACCAAATGAATAAAAATAACAATATTTTGCTGTTTGCTTGGGAGGACCCAAGTCTCATGGCCCCCAATCATCATTCATTCATTCACTATCTACCAAAGAGGTGTTACAAAGAAAGTGCTAATTGATACATTTATATTTTATATCCTCTTATTTCAAGATGATTATTATCAGGTGGACTCTTTCAAGCATTCTTTCTTTGTCTCTCTTTCTGTCTTTGTCTGTCTGTCTGTCTGTCTCTGTCTGTCTGTCTCTCTCTCTCTCTCCAATTCATCTTGGTCTGTTGACTTCTTCCAGTTGCTCCAATTGCCTGTCATTGGAATTCTGAGGAAGGGGAAGACACAAGTTTTATTTCAATATATAATGATTTCAGCTCTGCTACTTACTACTGTTGTAAGAAGGGAGAGAAGATATAAATAGACTTCTCTATCCCAGGTCCAGATATGCTCAGGAGGCTAGGAGCCCACTGCTTACAGGAGAACTGCCTTCCATTGATTCTCTAATTCTTGGAAGAGCTCTAAAAAGCATCCTTCTTGTTAAAGACCAACAAGAAGAAAAGCCAGGAAACCAAAGAGAGGAAAATGAGGAGGCAGAGCATAAAAAGTCAGTAAAATTACCCAGAATGAGGAGATACAAAATTGAAGAGCAATAATGATGCTATTGGCACTGAATCTCATGAATATGTGTGTCTGGGGTGGGGGGAGAGGTGGTAACAGGTTTTGAAGGACTTTGAATACCAAACACAGACTTTTATAATTGATCCTAGGTGTGAAAGTGGAGTTAGTGAGGGGGAGTGGAAGGTGGTAATGATGCAGTTGGATCTGCACTTTAGGAAGCTTATTTGAGTTATTGAGGACAAATGGAGCTAGAGTAAGGGAAGACTTGTGGCAGGCAAGCCAGTCACTGGCCTACTGTAATAGTACAAACAAGAGGAGATAAAGGTGTACACTATGATGGTGACAGAATCAGAGGAAAAAAAGAGGCATATTGAAAAGAAATTAGAAAAGTAAAATTGGCAGGGTTTGGCAACAGATTGTATATGAGTATGAGTGCTGAGAGGAGTGAGGTGTTGAGGATAACACCTGAGTTGCAAGATTGGGTGACTGGAAGAATGGTGATACCCTTGACAGTAATAGGGTACTTTGGAAGAGGTAGAGTTTGGGGGAAAAGATAATGACCACAGTTTGGATGTGTTGAGTTTAAGATGTTTATAGGATAATCGATTTAGAATGTCTGATAAAAAGTTGGAGGTTTGAGGTTAACAAAGAAGTTACAGATGAATAAGAAGATTTAAGAAATATCAGCATAGAAGGGCAGCTGGATGGCACAGTGGATAGAGACTGACCCTGGAATCAAAAGGATCTGAGTTCAAATTTGACCTCAGACACTAAGTACTTAGCTGTGTGATCTTGGACAAGTCACTTAACCCCACTGCCTTGCAAAAAACAAAATAAAAAGAGAAAGAAATATCAACATAGAAATAAATCTCTGATATCTGATGTGATCATCAGAAATGGTATAGAGAAAAGGGGTCAAAAACAAAACCTCATGACACACTCACATTTAGCAGATGAAGAAACTATTCCAAGATAACCCTATGAAAAAAGACCAAAGTGTGAACTGTAATATTGTAGAAAATAATAACAAAGTTAGAGGGAGGGAGTGGATGTAGAATAATAGATCATATTTGAGTCTGATTTCTATCATACCATAGTGCCTCCTATGTGTAATGCCAAAATCTGGGCCTCTAGAAGTAAGAAGCTTGTACCCTGTAGAATTGTATAGCCTATCGTGCCCAGTACATATGAAGCAGAACATGCCATGGTTGACAGACAGTAGAAGAAAATAAGCAGGAGTCAGGAGACAGAGTGTCTTTGTCTCGTGAAATTTTTTTTGTTTTTTTAAATTGAAGTATGGCCTACATTTTTATATTTTTAGGTTTATTATTTTTGCAAGGCAAATGGGGTTAAGTGACTTGCCCAAAGCCACACAGATAGTTAATTATTAAGCCTGACTCCAGGGCTGGTGCTCTATCCACTGTGCCACCTAGCTGCCCCCTGGCCTATATTTTTAAATATGTGCTTAGTAAATACCTACTTCTGTTCCTTATAAATTTAAGATACTCTCACTTTGTTCCCCTATTATTTCATCTTTGAATCCTTTAAAAAGTATTATTAAAAACTTTACATTCAAATATCAGCACAAGAATCTAAACTTGCTAAGGGATTATTTATATTTAATTAATTTATTGCAACACAGAAGTAGAATAGCACCATTTCAGTCACTGACTTCAGGTTCTTAGCAGAATTCATGGTCCATTCATTCTCATTTAATTTTTCTTCAAAGAATCAGGTATATATTTTTTTTTCTGGATCTGTCATTTTCACTTTTACCACTACATACTTGAGAATAGTTCCAGTTTATTGAAATCAACAGGGTCATAATTATCTCTAACTCCCCAAACTCATTTTGTACCCTTTAAATTTGTGACTAATTAAGAGAATGTGTTGGCAGAGCACATGGCATTTCAAACTAAGAAGCAGATGGTCTCCCTGGCCAATTATCCTCCCTGGGATTTCCCCTCTGGTGGGTTGCTTTTTTCAATTTTGTTTTGATGGGGATCAGAGACTTGATGATGAATTGTCTATACCTATGATTTGGAAATAAAGGAGGGGCTTGCTTTTAGATAGAATGCATTCAGCAAGAAACAAATTTGCTGAGTCTTTCAGAAAGGCTTGTAGTAGCATCACTGTAGCCTTCTGCTCTTCAGAGGCAGAGACCTAGAGAGATGAGGTAGGAAAAAGTTTGCATTTGGAACCAAAATATTAGAGTTCAAATTTCAGCTGTTACTTAATACTTCTCTTCCTCTTCTTTGGACCTCAGTTTCCACATTTCTAAAATGAATATATTGGATATGATGCTGCTGCTGCTGACCTTTTATCTGTCACATTCTCTTGAAGTCTGCCCACGTTCATATTCATTATTTCCAGGACACTAACCATCTCATCTGTCTTCTTTTCCTTTTGACTTAAATCTTTCTCAATATCAGGGCCTTTTCCAATGAATCAGGTCTTCTTAATTTGTAGTCAAAGTATTTAAGCTTCAGCTTTAGATAATAGTTAATAATTCTTTAAATATTGATTTGATCTCCTTGCTGTTCAAGGGTGACTCAAAAAGCTTGTATAGCACCACAATTTCAAAGTGCAGATTTTGTAGCACTCACCTTTTTATTGTAGTCCATTTCTCATAGCCATATACTGCTCCTGGAAAAAAAAAACACACAGTTTTGACTATATAGATTTTTATTAGCAAGGCACTGCCTCTGCATCTTAAAATACTGTCCAGAGTTGCTACAGATTTCCTTCCAAACAGCAAGCATTTTTTTATTTCATAGCTCTAAAATTGCCCTCTGGAGTGATCTTTGAGCCCAAGTATACAAAATCTGAAACTACTTCTATTCTTCTTCTTCTATTTGCCAAAAAGTGATGGGATCAGTTGTCAAGATGTTTTGGGGGGGATGTTAAGCTTTAAGTCACCTTTTCTCTCTTCTCTTTCATTTTTATCAAGAGGCTATTTAACTCTTCTTCCCTTTATGCCATCATAATGGTATCATCTGCATATCTGAGATTGCTAATATTTCTCCAGGAACTTTAATTCCAGCTTTGGATTCATCCAGCCTGGACATTTTGTAGCTGCACTATGCATTTAAGTTAAGTAAATAAAGCAACTAGATCCAGTCTTGTCTTACTTTTTTTTCTCCAATCATTTAAATCAATCATTTGTTCCATCTTTTGTTCTTTGTTTTTTGGTCCACATACAGATACTTTAGGAAACAAGTAAGATGATCTGGTACTCCCATCTCCTTGAGGACTTGCCAAATTGTGTTATCTATACAGACAAAGGTTTTGTGTTGTTAATGAAGCAACAGTAGATGTTTTTCTGTAACTCCATTGCTTTCTTCTTAATCTAGGGAATGTTGGTATTTGTGGTATAGTGGAAACACTAAGTTATCTGGATTCAAGTAGACTGATCTTTATGAATTCAAATATGTTCTCATAGTCTTACTAGTTGTGTGACTCTAGGGAAGTCACTTCAATATTATTTGATCAGTCCCCCCACTTGTAAAATAAGAGAATGAAAAGGCAAACCATTTCATTATCTTTACCAAAAAAGCCTGAAATTGGGTCACAAAGAGTTTAAAATGAATATGTCATCACTACTCACTAACCAGGCTCTCTCTGTCAATTGGCTGTTTCCTTACTGCTACTTAAGCTTGTTTCTCTTATTCTCCCAAATCTCTCATTTGAACATCCATTTCCATTATTTATTATCCCGTATCTCTTCTCTCTTTTGTGTCTAAACTCCTTTGGTGATCCATCATCAATGCCTCTATTTCCTTTTCTCTCATTTTTTTCCTTAACTTTCAAAAATCCAACTACAAACAAGTGAAACAGCTTTCTTCAAAGACAGCAATGATTTTCTCAGTGTTTCTTAAATGTCGAATATAATGGCCTTTTCTCAAACCTCATTCTTCTTAATCTCTTTGTAGACTTGCCAGTGTCATTCACCCTCTTCTATGTTTCAATGACATGACTCTCCTTGTTCTCCTGTCTGTCAGACCTATTTTCTCAGTTTCCTTTGTTGGATCTTCATTCAGGCCAAACCCATTATTCTTGAGTGACCCCCAAAGTCTTGTTCTGAATTTCCTTCTCCTGTATTAGATTATTTTATCAATTATCATGTATTCCATTATCATCTCTATGTAAATGATTCTCAAATCTCTTTGTTCATCTGTAACTGCTCTCCTAACCTCCAGACTCAAGTTTCCTCAAGAAGGGACTATTTCAACTACCTTTAGATTGGCCTTCTTGCCTCAAGGCTTTCACTCCAGTTTATCCTCCAAATTGTTTTCAGAGTATTCCTCCTAAGGCAAAGGTGTGATCATGCCACTTCCTGCACCATACAATTCCTCACATTCATTCAACTTCCTCTCTCATAATCCTCAGAATCAAATATAAAATCTACTGGTTATCAATGTCCTTCATAAATTAGCATTATCTTGGCTTTTTACACATTACCCTCATGTCATGTATTCTGAGATCTAGCTGTTGCTTACACATTCTACTTCCCAATTTTGTGCATTTTCACTGATTGTTCAGAAAGTCTGGAAAACTATCCCTTGTCATCTCCATCTCCTGGATTCCTTAGCCTCCTACAAATCTCAGCTAAATTCCCCCCCCCCTCTATGAAACAATTTCTCCTATTTCCCTTATTCCTAGTGCCTTCTCTGATGATTTCCTCTGATTTATCATGGATACACCTTGTTTGTACATTTTTGTTCTCATATTGTCTCCTCCATTAGATTGTGAGTTCCTTGAAAGCAGGACTCATATTCTTTTCCTTTTAGTCCAAGCATCGGGACAATGCCTGGCACAGAGTAACATTTAATAAATGTTTGTTGACTAACTATCCAAACCCTTGTATTTTTTTTTTTTGACAAAGATGTCAAGAAATGACTAGTGGAAGGCTTTGCTATCTTTTATGATATTTTTGTACCAGAGAAACTATAGAAACAATATGGTTCAGGTTTAAAGACATGTTTCAGATTATTTCTCCAAAGCATAACCTTAGTGATTCTAAACAAGCTATATTCTTGCTCATCCTATTTTCACATAATAAATGGGAAATGTTTTGTGTATATAATATAACTCATCAATTTGTTGTGAGAAAAATTCTTTGTAAGCCTTAAAGTGGCATGCAGATATGTCCTTGTAAAATTATTTATTTTACTGTGATGTGCTTTAAAAAGATAATTTTAACAATTGGGAAAACATCAATTGCTCATGGACAGACTGAGATAATATAATAAAACTGAAAATGATGCCCAAATAAAATTACTTATTCTCTACTATACCAATCAAACAACAAAAGCCAAAGCTATTTTATAGAGCTAGAAAAATTAGTAACAAAGAATAGCAACAAAAGGTTAAGAATATCAAGGGAATTTATTTTAAAAAATGCAAAGAAAGGTGGCCTAGCTGTACCATATCTAAAACTATATCACAAAAAGTGGTAGTCTTCAAAACTGGTATTGGTTAAGAAATAGAATAATTATTTAGAATAGGTACAAAAGAAACAGTAGTAAATGATTATAGTAATAAATTAACAAACCCAAAGACATTAACTTTTGGAATAAAACCTCACTATTCCACAAAAACTGCTGGGAAAACTGGAAAATGGTGTGGAAAAATTAGGCATAGACCCCATCTCACACCCTATACCAAGATAAGGGTAAAATGGGTACAGGATTTAGACATAAAGGGTGATACCATAGACTAAATTAACAAATCAAGAAATAACTCTGTCAGATCTATGGAAAGGGGAGAAATTTATGACCAAATAAGAAATGGAGTACATTATAAATTTCAAAATGAATGGTTAAGTTAAAAAGTTTCTGCACAAATAAAAGCAATGTAATCAAAATTAGAGAGAAAACAGAAAACTAGGAAATAATTTTAGCTACTAGTAGTTCTGGTAAAGTTTTGATTCCTAAAATTTATCAAGAACTGAATTAAATTTATAAGGTTACAAGTCACTCTCCAGCTGACAAATGGCAGTTTTCAAATGAAGAAATTAGGGGTAGCAAGGCAGCACAATGGATAGAGCACTGGCCCTGGAGTCAAGAGGACCTGAGTTCAAAGCCAGCCTCAGACACTCAATAATTACCTAACTGTGTGACCTTGGGGAAGTCACTTGACCCCATTGAAAAAAAGAACCGACAAAAATAATTGGGGGCAGCTAGGTGGTGTAGTAGATAGAGCACTGGCCCTGCAGTCAGGAGTACCTGAGTTCAAATGAAGAAATTAAAGCTATATTTGGAAAAAAATTATTAATTAGAGAAATGCAAATTAAAACAACCCCAAGGTACCACCTCACACCTATCAGATTGGCTAAGATGACAAAAAAGGGGAAATGATCAATTTTGGACAGAGTGTGAAAGGATTGGGACATTGATGCACTACTGGTAGAGTTATGAACTAACCCAATAATTCTGGATAAGAAAATGGAACTATGCCCAAAGAACAATAAAACTTATCATATTCTTTGACCCAGAAATAGCAATATTAGGCCTATATCCAAAAGAAATCATGAAAAATGGGGAAAGTCCCACTTGTTCAAAAATATAGCCTTTTGTAGTGGCAAAGAATTGAAAATTGAGGGGATGCCCATCAATTGGGAAATGGCTGAATAAGTCATGATGTAAGAATGTTATAGAGTACTATTGTTCTATAAGAAACAATAAATGTTTGGAATTTAGAGTAGAATGGAAAGATTTACAGGAACTGATGCTCATCCAAGGGAGTAGAACCAAGAGAATATTGTACACATTAACAACAATATTGGGAATTGATTGATCAACTATGATGGATACAGCTCCTCTTAGCGGTTTAGAGATCTAGAATATCTCTCTGAATCCTATTATGTACAATGTTGCCCATATCCAGTGGAAGGAAAAAACCCCAATAACAACATAAAATAACCCATAGGAACTAAATGGATACTATGCTCACTTTTTTAAAAATGTCTTATGTTTTTCCTTCCTATCCCATGGTTTTCTTTTTTTATCCCTTACTCCTAATTCCTCTTACACAAATGGCTAATATATGGATACGTTGAACATGGGTGTACAACTTTTACTGGAATGTTTGTTGCTGGGGGGATGTGGAAGAGGGAGGGAGGTGGAAAAATGTAATTTATGATTATGCAGGTAGATGAATGTTGTTGAAAGGCTTTTTCATGAATAGAGTTGGAAAAATGAAAATAAAATATCAAAACAAAAAAAAGTTTCAGATATGAATAAATCTAACCTTGATAGGCCTCAGTTTTTGTCACCTATAAAATAAAGGAGATTAATTATGTGATCCATTCTAATTCTAAATCCTATGATCTCATGCTTTTCCTGAAAATGGAAGGATTGACAAAAAGCACCACAGAATGCTGACAAAGGAATTAAGGGAGGAAGGTGTTTACCATGGCAAGGAAAATATTTTCTTCTCAAGGCATCCTAAAGCATGGCTCTCCTGGGAAATTCTACATTTGCCTCCTTATTTCCCCTGTGCTCAGTGGGCAGATGTGGCATCAAAAAAAATCTGAGTAAGAAAAATCCCAATGGCCAATTCTATCATTGAGAACTCTGGCTTGATGCCATTGTCACCATATGTTTCCACTCATTACTGCTATTCCATAAACATCCTTGACTTCTCATCTCTGGTTCTGTCTCACTAACTCTCCCAAATCCTGGAAGAAGATTTGCAGGTTTAGAATTTTCACTTGAGGGAAAATAAATCAAGAATTGCTCCCCACCTCAACAACAACAGGACAAACATGCCCCCAAAACACTATAAATGAGCTAAATAAAACATAATTCTCTTCAGAGAAGAATAATGTAGTAGAAAGACCCCAGGATCTCTAGAAAAATCTATAATATAAATTTAGAACTAGAAGGGATCTCAAGAGCTACTTAGTTCAATTCTTTCATTTTATAGAAGAAGAAACCATTGCCAAAAACAAACGAACTTATCCAATGTCATAGTGGTTGTTGCTGAGAAAGAATTTGAACCTAGGTCTTTTACATTCAGAGATAGAGTTTGGTTCTTCTTAGCTCTAAATTCTACAACTTGTTATATGTGTAGCTATATTTACTCTTTTAAATTAAATTTTATTTTTTAAATTAACATGCATCTACTTTCTCTCTTCCTACCTCTCCTCTCAATTAGAAAAAAATAAAGAAAATCTTTGCAAGAAACCAAAACAAACTTCCACAATGGCCATATCCCCAAACACATGTCTCACTCTGTATATCTCCCTTTTCTTCTCTGTTGGGAGAATCTGTAATTTATACAGATCTGTAAATCATAGGGCCTTTGGAATCATGTGTCATTATTGTGTTGACCAAGTTCTTAAATTTTTCAAAGCTATTTTACAATGTTGTTGGTATAGTATAAATTGTTCTCTTGTTTTTGTTTATTTCATTCTGCATCAATTCAAAATGAGGTACAATTGCTTTCACTGTTACTTTATTTGTAAAAATTTCTACTTATAATTACAATTATGTGACATCCACTATTCCTATTCTTCCATTTTTGTCTTTCTCAGTAGATCCTTTAAAAAAGATCATCACAAAATAACAACTTTAAAATCCCTTATTTTTCTTTATTCCCCTCATGATCTCTGCTGACATTACAGTTTTCAGGGAATTCTTGTATCATTTCCTCCCTAGAGAATAGAGAAAATTTCATCCTTTTAAAACCAATCTGATTACTAGTTTCTATTTATCTTTCTATATTTCTCTTTACTTTTGTTTTTATAATTTGAAATTCTGCTCAACCTTTTTTTTTTTCAGAAGGAAAGCTTACAAAGCCAAATATTTCATCAAAGGCATAATCCCCCCCCTTTTTAGGATAAAATAAATTTTTCTGGGTATTAGTCTTTGTTTAAACCTTTATCATTGCCTTTTAGATTATTGTATTGTATTCTATGCCTTCTACTCTTTTATAGTGAGAGCTACTACATGTTCTGTGTGACTCTTATTGAGGTGCTTGAATTCTTTCTATCTAGATGCTTACAGGGTTTTTTTCTTTGATCTGGAAACTCTGGCCATGATGTTCCTGAGAGTTTTCATTCTGTGTTTTCTTTCAGGCGATTAGTAGATTTTTTTTCTATTTTTACTTGGAACCTCTGTTTCTAATATGGCTGGGCAATGTTCTTTCATGATATACAAGATAAATTGGAGATAATGAACAGAGGAAAGGTAGTGGCATTAAGGAGGATCAAAAAAGACTTCTTGCAGAAGATATAACTTTAGCTGATACTAAAAGGAAGCCAGAGAAATTAGGCTATAGATAAGAGTAGAGAGAGAGAGAGTGTTTCATGAACAGGGGGGACAATCAGTGAAAAGCCTCAGAATTGGGAGAGGGAGTGAGAGGAACAGGCATAAGGGCAGTGCCATTGGAATTCAGACTATATGGGTAATGAAGGAAACAAGAAGATGGGAAACATAGAATGTCCCAAGTTATGAAAGGGTAGGAATACCAAACAGAGAATTTATATTTGATCCTAGGGGTAATTGAAAGATAATAAAGTTATTTAAAATAAAAGATTATTAAATGCTTTTTGACAGCTGAATGAAGGAGGGACTCAAATGGGGAGAAATGGGAATCAGGAGAACTAATTGGCTATTGGAATAATTCAGGCAGAATACAATGATGCCTTCACAAGGTTAATAACAGTGTCTTAGAAAAGAGGAATATGTATTAGATAGTAAACAGATGGTAAAATTTATGGGACCTGGCAACAGATTGGATATAACAGGTGAAAATGAGGAATTGATGATATCACCTAGACTGTAAACAGACAACTGAGAAGATAATTACACATTTTGTAGTTAAAAGTAAGGTTTGGAAGAGGGAAAGGTTTGGGGGAAAGAAAATGAGATCAATTTTTGACATATTGGGTTTAAAGTGTCTATAAGACATTCAGCTCTGAATGCCCAATAGACAGTTAAAGATTCAAAACTCTGTTAGTAGGGGCGGCTAGGTGGCGTAGTGGATAGAGCACTGGCCTTGGAGTCAGGTGTACCTGGGTTCAAATCTGGTCTCAGACACTTAATAATTATCTAGCAGTATGGCCTTGGGCAAGCCACTTAACCCCATTTGCCTTGCAAAAAACCCCCAAACAAACCTAAAAAACCCACCTCTGTTAGCAGAAAGGACTGAATAAGTATATTTGAAAATTATGTACAGAAATGATCATTGAAACCAGGTTGTTGATGAGATCACCAGATGATGACTGAGTGACAAGTATTTTTAAAATCAGATGAACCATAAAAGGATGAGCTTCTATGCTAGTGCTATGATACTGATTACTTTTTTTTTTTAGAGTTTTCAGGGCAATGGGGTTAAGTGGCTTGCCCAAGGCCACAGGGCTAGGTAATTATTAAGTGTCTGAGGTCCGATTTGAACCCAGGTACTCCTGACTCCAAGGCCGGTACTCTATCCGATGTGCCACCTAGCTGCCCCTGACATTGATTACTTTTTAGAAGATTTCACAAAGAATGGACCTGGCAAGCTGGGCTTTAAGTTTGGTAGTCAAAAGAACAAAACACACAGGGTATAACCTACAAAAATAAATGAGAAAGACATGCTGAGAAGACCTTTGGCATTTGAACCAAATAATTAATAGAAGGGCAATTTAGGTTCTATTAGCATCTATTTCACCAAGCCAATCAGAATTTTCAAATATATATCTTAACTCCTGAAAGATCTGCTGCATTCTTGAGATTTGAAGTCATAGAATTTAGAAATGAAAGATACCTGAAAGATGAACTATTCAAATTCCTTTATTTTATAGGAATCTGAAGCTCTGAGAGGGCAAGTTTCTTGGTCAAACTTGGATAGTTAACAGCAGTCTATTTTTTTCTTCTGCTTCTCATCCCAATGTTCTCTTTACTATACCACAATGTTCTCCTTGTTTTCAGGATAAACTTAAACCACAACTTTTCTGAGCCATCCAATGTGAAAAATGGTTTAAAAAAACCTCTCCTCTATATACCTCCCACATTGTCCTCTCTTGCATACTTTATTTTTGATTTAAAGTTAGAAGAATGCTTATAGCCAGAAGTTTCTATTCTATTTTTTTTATCCAACATTTAGAGCAATTTAGCATCTGTCAGAATGGATGGGTAATAAAACTAATATAATCTGTTTTCCACTCACTCTGGAATTCCCACAGATTTTTATGAAAATCCCACAGATTACATTTAAATGTAGGGGTAATTTGGATGACAGAAACCTCAATTTGCTCAACCCTCCCTTCCTCCAACCCTCACTCATCCATCCCAGATATCCTCCACATAACCCTACTGGTAGAGCAGGACAAGGAACAGAATTAAAATAATGCAGGAGCAGAAGCTTGGTAGAGTAGATATTTTCCTCAGTCCACATTTACTGTAGCTCTCCATTTTCCCCTGTATAGTCCCCTACATCAACAAAAGCGGCAATAATAGAACAACTATAACCCAGCACATTAGTAAAAAAAAAAAAAGGAAATATCAGACTATGCAAAATTCCTATGAATTGACACTAAAGAATGTTAATCCTGAAGATACTACTTTTGCATTAATTTCACACTAGCTTTCACATTTTCAGCAGGGTCCACAAACGACCTCCCAAGATCTTATATTGGACTCACCTTCTGATATGGAGATTTTGCTAGCATACCTTTCCTCCTTTTTGTTTTCCCATCTCAGCTCCAGCAGGAAAAGGTAAACAGTGATTCTTCCCTGACATAAGAGGGGGAGGAGGATATGCTTTCTTCTTTCCTGATGTATCCCCAGGTTAGGACATCCCAAGGTTTTAAGGATAATGCCACATTCTTTACCCTAATCATGCAAATAGGAAGGTGTTAATTCAGTTTATCCAGTGAAGGAAAAGAGGTAAAAGAAAGACTGCTGTAAGGATCCAAGGTGAGAGGCTGCAGTAGGTCTCAAGAAAAGGATAATCTGAAATCCATCTGTGGTCAATCCTATACAGGATACTCTAGAGAGGGGCCCAAGACTGGGGAAAACTAAATTCTTCAACATGGGAGGAAGCTGAGGTAGCTTTAAAGCCCTTGGGAGCTGAGAGAATACCCACTAACCAAGGGAAAAGACTTAGAAGATCAGTAATGGGATAATGCTAAAGGTATGTGAGGGAGGAAATGAATTAAGTTTTTAAGAAAAATGATATTCATTAAGAAATTGGAAAATGAGTAGATAAATCAATAGGAACAAAATTTTAAAACTAGAAGGATGAGTTCTACCTCTTAAAAAAAGATTACAGTTCTCTTTTAACAAATTTTCAAAGTCCAAAACATCTACTTTTGAAAAATTAGAGTGTTCAAAGTAGAACTGATTCACCTGAATACCCTAACTAGGAATAATGGAATAGGACCCAGCTCCTATTAGTTTTCACAACTGGAGCCATTATTAAGAGAGATGATTGGAATCATTTATTGTACCACTGGAAGTGAAATTCTTAGACTGGTGCAGAGTGAAAACATTTGCCAAGAATATTTTCATTAATCAAGAATGAAAATCAGAGGCAACAAGATGATCAGATACTGTCATAGTTAAATCATGTAGATTAATAATCTGACAGCTGTTATTCCCATGATCTGCTTGGCAGCTTCCAGAAAATTGGAAGGAAACAGTATGAATATCTGAGTAGAACAATTTAGTCACCTTATTGATAATTATTAAGAGATAGGCAATTGGAAATTTATTGTCCCAACAATTAAACATCAAGAAACAGATTAGGTTGCCATTTTTTTTTCTAGAAAATCATATCCTAGCCCTTTGCCCATCATTGCTGGAGCACTGTGGTGCCTTGCTAACACAGGAGGGTTAGCAAGACAAAGGACTCCCATAGCATCTTGACTGTAACCAAAAGTCCTATTTCCTATCATATCAGGCCAGAGGAAGGGGAATGAAAATGATTCTGGAAAAAGCAGTGAGAAGGATAT
Organism: Macrotis lagotis; assembly: GCF_037893015.1. Lineage (NCBI taxonomy): Eukaryota > Metazoa > Chordata > Mammalia > Peramelemorphia > Peramelidae > Macrotis > Macrotis lagotis. The sequence goes on from NC_133658.1 coordinate 367,821,083, forward strand.
CTTTGCACAACATTCCCCTCACTATAATAAACTTATTTTTCAAGTCATGTAATCATATTCATTTGAAGTTATGGTCTTCAATTATGAAAGACAACAATAACAAGCAAAAGACAAAGGAAAATCAATGAATTCCTGAAGAAGCAGAGAATTCTGTGGCATCTTAGGGGAATATGGAAAAATACGAATTTTAAGAATGATTCAAAAATAAATGAAACTACCAAGGGAACAATGTACACATCGACAACATTTTAAGATGAACAATCTTAATGGAAGCAGCTCTTCTCAGCGGTTCAGAGAGTTAGGACCATTGTATTTAACTGACTATAGACTATACTATCCCCAACCAGATTAAGAAAAACAAAACAAAACAAAGCACACAGAAAAAAAAAAAAAACCTTTCAGAATCTGATGAACACTTTATAAAAATTATCTCATGTATCTCTTTCCCTCAATCCTTATTCCATAGCCAAAAATTACTAATTTGTAAATATATTTAACAAAATATGTATGTAAAATGCTAACCTGACTGTTCCCTGCTGAGGGGAGGGTGGGGAGAAATTCTGTAACTTGGAAATATGCATGTACAAATGGTAAAAAGAAATAAATAAATTTTAAAATAAAAATAAAATAAGTGAAACAAGGAGAAGCTAGGTGGCTCAGTGGATAGAACAAGACTCTGCAGTCAGGAGGACTAAATTCAAAATTGTCCTCAGCCACTTAATAATTACCTAGCCATGTGATCTTAACAAGTTCCTTAACTCTATCACCTTGAAAAAAATAAACAAATAAAAGAAACCCATAACAAATCAGGAATAGATATATAACAAAGTTTATTACTCTACATGTAGAAAATTTAAAAACCCATTTAGAAAAAAAATATGGTAAAGAGCTTCTTCAATGAAGTGGGGAAAATGATTATTTGCAATACAATAACACTTAAATAAAGGAAATATGACAAGAGAGAAACAGATATGATTTCTATATCATCCAAAACTGTTATCCTTAAAATTACTATGTACATTCATTTTTAAGAGTTAAAGATCTTCCAGAAGTACATGGCAAATATTAAAAAATCTGAACAAGATGCAGAAAATAAAATATGAAAAATAGTTTAGAATTTTTGAATCCAGACAATGAAACATCATTGGAAAGAACCCGCAGATTGCCTTCAGAAAAAAATAAACAAACAAACCCAAAACTTTAAAAATACAGTATTCAAATTTAACCTTTGCAATTAATAAGTAAATAAATTCAAGAAAACTCACAGCATGTTATTCTGAACTCAATAGTAACTATAGAAGGGAGCAGGAAAAGTGAACCCCAAAATGATATAATTTTCAAATGTAAGCCAAATAAATTAAAATATGGAATCAATTATTGGGAAATATATGAAGGATGCATAAAAACATAGAGACATATGTGAAATGGCAATTTAATATAAATGTCAATATGTGAAACAACAGAAACACATTAAAGGTAAATTAAGTACAATTTTGAAATAAATTACCCTATGTTTAGAGCTAATCACAAAAGAAAAAAGCATTTAATTAGAATCAATGCAATTAATGTAGTCTAAATATAGAGAAAACACTTTAGAATTTCTTGCTCAAACAAATGATGGGAAAATCTAGGAACTTTTACTTCTACAAAAGATTTTTATGCTAGGTTGAAGAAATTAAAACATTTCTTGTGAAACCAAATAAAGTGGGAAAGATTCAGTCTTTTCCTCTCAGTTAAGTTTTCTTCATCTGTAGCAAACCTAGGATTTGCTATTAGATGTTCCTTTCTTGTGGAATCAAGTTCCTAGGTTCTCTTCCTCTTTCCTCTCTTGACTCAGTATGCAACAAATATGGCCTGTAATATCTCCCTCAACAGAAAACATCCCACAATATTAAGCTTGATATCATTTTGTTTCTTATTCTTTGCAATCAGCAATTTTTTGTTACATTTAGGGTCTACAGAATATAAGGAGTCAAGAACATTGAAGATTCATCCACAAGGTTCGCCCTCCGTTCTATTTTTCTTTTCCTCTTTTATCATTAGTATCTTTGATAAAATATTCCCTAAGCCTAGGCATCATAAGAAATGTAGTGGTATGATCAAAAAAGGCCATATATCAGACTTGCCCTTTAGTAATACTAACTTACAAAATTATTTTCAAAAATATTATATTATACATATACATTGCTTTGTAGTTTCACATTCTTTTTCATGCATTGGCTCATTCAAGTCTGCAAATATCTTTTTAAAGAGAATAATATGAGTAATATCTTCATTTTGTAAAGGAAAAAAATAGCAAACTATTCCAATATCTTTGCCCAAAAAAACCTCAGATGGGGTCACAAAAAGTCAGACATAACTGAAATGACTGAAGAATAAATTTTCTATTGAATTTTTACTTATTTTGTTAAATTTTCTCAATTACATTTTTGAAATATGTATTTATTTTTCTACCTACAACCAACAGTAGGCTTCAATTATCATTTTTTCAAGATTTTGAGTTTCACATTTCCCCCCTCCTTTCCCCTGACAGAAAACAATTTAACATTAGCTATACATGTATAACCATGTTAAACATAGATCCCATATTAATCACTTTGTAAAAAAAAAAGGAATCAAATCCAAATAGAAAAAAATCTGAGAGGGGAAAAAGACAATATATAAGGCAACTTCTAAAATTTGAAAATAATAAGATTTGTTCTACATTTACACTTCACACTTCAGTTCCTTTTCTGGATATGGATGGTATTCTCTATCACAAGAATTTTAGAATTGTCTTTGGTTATTATACTACTGAAATGTACAAGTAAATCAAAGTTTATCATTGCCCAATGTGAGTTTGCATAATAGTCTTCCTTCTTCTTTTCTTTTTTTTATTATATAAATAGTTTGTTTCCAATTATATACAATAGTAGTTACAAACAATCACCTTTTTGTTAGGTTTTAATTTTACAATTTTTTTCTCCCAATTTCCTTCCCTACCCTACCCCCTACCCTCCACAGAAGGCAATCGGATCATCTTTACATTGTTACCATGATATGCATTGATAAAAATTGAATGTGTTGAGAGAAAAAAATCCTTGAGGAAGAAGTAAAATAATAGAGTTAGCAAAATTATGTAGTACATAAAACAACCTTTTTTAAAAAATTGAAGGTAATAATCTTTACTCTTTTTTTAAACTCTGAAGTTTTTTCACTGGATACATATGGCAATCTCCATCACAGATATACTAAAATTTTTCCTGATTATTGCACTGATGGAGTGAGCAAGTTCATTAAGGTTGATCATCAACCTCAAATTGTTGTTATGGTGTATAATGTTCTTCTGGTCCTGCTCATCTCACTCAGCATGAATTCATGCAAGTCTTTCCAGGTTTCTCTGAAATCCCTTCCCTCCTGATTTCTAATAGAACAATACTGTTCCATCAAATAAAATATATGACAGTTTGTTCAGTCATTCCCCAATTGATGGGCCCCCCCCTCAATTTCCAATTTTTTGCCACTCCAAACAGAACTATTTAGAATATTTTTCTACATGTGGGATTTCACCTTTTTTATGATCTCTTCAGGATACAGGCCAAGTAGAGGTAATCCTGGATCAAAGAGTATGCACATTTTTAATGCCCTTTGGGTTTAAATCCAAATTACTCTCCAGAAATATTGGGTTAGTTCACAATTCCTCCAACAATACATTAGTATCCCACATTTCCCACATCCCTTACAATATTGATAATTGTCCTTTATGGTCATATTGGTCAGTCTGAGAGTTATGAGGTGGTACCTCAGAGATGCTTTAATTTGCTTTAATTATTAATCAGTAATCATTTAGAGCAATTTTTCATATGACTATGTATAGTTTTGATTTCCTCATCTGCAAATTGTGTCTGCATATCCTTTAACCATTTGTCAATTGGGGAATGGTTTGGGTTTTGTTGTTGTTTTTAATAAATTTGACTCAGGTCTCTATATATTTTAGAAATGAGTCCTTTGTCAGAAACACTAGTTGTAAAAATTGTTTCCCAATTTACTACATTTCTTTTGATCTTGGTTACAGTAGTGTTATTTGTGCAACAGTTTTTTTAATTTAAAGTAATCAAATTTATCCAGTTTGTTTTAATGATGTTCTCCATCTCTTTCTTAATCATAAACTGCTTCCCTTTACATGAATCTGACAGGAAAACTATTCCTTGTACTTTTAGTTTGCTTATAATATTGTGTCTTATATCTAAATCCTGTACCCATTTTGATCTTATCTTCATATACGGTATGAGACGTTGGTAGAATCCAAGTTTCTGCCTTGTTAACTTCTAATTTTCCCAATAGGTTTTGTTGCAGAGAGAGTTCTTATCCCAGAAGATGGACTCCTTAGGTTTATCAAACTCCCATTACATCAAAACTAGATTATTATAATCATTTCCTGCTATCTCTTTTGCACCTAGTCTATTCCACTGATCTACCAATCTATTTCTTAGCCAGTTACAGACAGTTTTGATGACGGATACTTTAAAATATAATTTTAGATCTGGTAAGGTTAAGCCATCTTCTTTTGCATTTCTTTTCATTAAATCCTTTGATATTCTGGACATTTTGTTTCTTCATATGAATTTAGTTACAATTTTTCCTAATTTGTTAAAGTAAGTTTTTTGGAAGCTTTATTGGTAAGGCACTATATAAGTAGATTAATTTAGGTAAAAATGTCATTTTTATTATATTAACTCATCCTATGCATGAACAGTTGATATTTGCCGAGTTATTTAAATCTGATTTTATTTGGGTTGAGAGTTTTATAGTTATTTTTATAGAGTTTCTGAGTCTGCCTTGGCAGGGAGTATCCCAAGTATTTTATATTGTCTCAAGTTATTCCTGCTGCTATATCTTGCAAGTAATATATAGGAATGTGGAGGATTTATGTGGGTTTACTTTATATACTGTGACTTTGCTAAAGATGCTAATTGTTTCAAGTAAATTTTAGATGATTTTTAGGGTTCTCTTGGTATACCTTCATGTCATCTGCAAAGAGTGAGAGTAATATTTGTTTCTATCCAATTCTAATTCCTTCAATTAATTTTTTTTCTTATTTCTGAGGCTATTTCCTTATTTATTAAGCTTTTTAATTAATTAAATTATTTTTATTTTTGTACAAATAATGATTTTTTTTATAATTACTAAAATATTCTTGTTTAAGAGAAAACATAATACCCCCTCCCCCCACAGAATATAGAACCTCTTGAGAAATAAAGAAAAGGAAAACGAAAAACAAATGTGCTTCATTCTGTGTTCCAACACCACCAGCTGTATCTTGGGTGGATCACATTCTTTATTATAAGTCCATCACAAAAGCTACTTCCATATTTTTCCACCATTGCTGTTGCTGATCGCAAATCCCTTCATTCATACCTCCCAACTATAATATACTATATTTTCTCTCTCCTTTCACTCTTTCCCTCTTATAAAATGTGCTGTAGGGTAGCTAAGTAGCAGTGGACTGATAAAAGTACCTGATCCCACATACCACCCCTGAGACCCAGCAAGCACCTGGCCCCATGGTCCCAGACAGGCCATCCAATCCCAGCCCCTTGCAAGAAATAAAAAAGAAAATGTGTTATATATCTGACTATTTTCTCTTATGATCTACCCTCTCCTCTATTACACACATCCCCGCTTCCCCCTGTCCCCCTTCTCTCCTTTTTATTCTAGATGTTTATACCCCATTGAGTGTATTTGCTGTTTGCTCTCCGAGCCATTTATTATTTTTTTTTAGGATTTTGCAAGGCAAATTGGGTTAAGTGGCTTGCCCAAGGCCACACAGCTAGGTAATTATTAAGTGTCTGAGCCTGGATTTGAACCCAGGTACTCCTGACTCCAGGGCCAGTGCTTTATCCACTGCACCACCTAGCCACCCCTCTGAGCCACTTATGATGAGAGTGAAGGTTCCCTCATTCCCACTTACCTTCCTCACTTCCATATCATTGCAATAGCTCATTGCATTAAAAAAAACTTTATTGTAGGAAATATCTTAACCTATTCCACCTCTTCTTTCTCTTACTCGCATTACATTTCCCTTTTGGCCATTGATTCCATTTTTATAATATATTATATCTTCATATTCAGCTCTCCTGTAATTCATCTATAAAAACTCCTTCTACCTGCTCTATTAAATGAGAAGTTTCATATGTGTATTATCAGTATCATTTTTCTATGCAGGAATACATGCAATTCATCATCAATAAATCCCTCATATTTTACTCTTCTCCTCCACTCTCTATGCTTCACCTGAGTCCTGAATTTGAAGGTCAAACTTTCTGTTCAGCTCTGGTTGTTTCAACCAAAACATCTGAAACTCCCCTGGTTCATTGAAAGTCCATCTTTTCCCCTGGAAGAGGATGTTCAGTTTTGCTGTGTAGTTGATTCTCAGTTACATTCCAAGCTCTTTTGCCTTCTAGAATATTATATTATATTCCAAGTTCTATGAGTCCTTAATGTAGTTGCTCCTAAGAACTGTGTGATCCTGACTGCAGCTCCACACTATTTGAATTGTGTTCTTTTGGCTGCTTGTAATATTTTCTCTTTGCCTTGGGAGTTCTGGAACTTGTCTATAATATTCCTGGGAGTTGTTTTTTTTTTTTTGGATCTCCTTCCAGGGGAGATTGGTGGATTCTCTCAATTTCTATTTTGCCCTCTGCTTATAGGATATCTGGACAATTTTCCAGTAGGAATTCTTTAAAACTGAGGTCAAGGCTCTTTTCCTGATCATGACTTTCATGTATCCCAATAATTTTTTTTAGGTTTTTGCAAGGCAATGGGGTTAAGTGGCTTGCCCAAGGCCACACAGTTAAGTAATTATTAAGTATCTGAGGCCAGATTTGAACCCAGGTACTCCTGACTCCAAGGCCTGTGCTTTATCTACTGCACCACGTAGCCGCCCCTATCCCAATAATTTTTAAATCATCTTTCCTGAATTTGTTTTCTAGATCAGTTTTTTTTAATGAGATATTTCACATTTTCTTCTAATTTTTCATTCTTTTGGTGTTGAAATATTGTATCTTGACTTCTCATAAATTTATCAGCTTCCTTTAGCTCCATTATACATCTGAAGGATTTGTTTTCCTCAGAGAACTTTCTTTTCTCTTTTTTCCATCTGGCCAGTTCTCCTTTTTTAAAGTATTCTTCTCCTCAGTAACTTTTTGAACTGTTTTATCCATTTGACATATGCTGGTTTTTAATATGTTGTTTTATTCAGCATTTTATTTTTTGGATCTCCTTGACTAAGCTGCTGAATTCTTTTTTGTGTTTTTCCTGATTTTTCTCATTTCTTTTTTCCAATTTTCCTTCTATCTCCCTTACTTGATTTTCAAAATCTTTTTTGAGCTCTATCTTAGCTTGAGCCTAATTTCCATTTTTTTTCTTGGGAGTCAGCTTGTACTTCCTCATCTTCAGATTGAGTATTTTGATCCTTCTTGCGATCATAGACAATGTATTTCTAAATGGTCTTCCTCTTTTTTCTCTGTTTACTCATTTCTCCCGACTGTGCCTAGTTTTGGGGTGCTTCCTGAGCTTTTGAGTAATATTGGGACACCCCACCACCACCAAGGATCTCAGTGTGTGAAGCTCTGACTGCCCTCCTGGTCTATGAATGACCACAAGTGCACCCCTCCACCACAGGGCTGAGGTGGGGGAGGGTACTCTTCTATGGGAGGCCTAGACTGCAATCTGCATCAGAATGTGGTCAGAGCACCAGAGTCCTGTTCCAGGTACAGAGGACAGACCTCTGAAGTCTCTCTCCACTCCCCTACCTTTGATGGACTGAGCACTCAAGTTCAATTGCCTGTGGGCTCCTACTTACTGGTTCTGCTCCTGCTTACTGGCTCCATGCCTGCTTCTGTTTCCTGGATCTGTGCTGCCATGTGGCTGCAGCTGCTGAGAAGACTGGGCTGACTGCCCTGAGGGCCTGGGCTTCTTGTGCTTGCTCTGGCAGAAGTTCCCTCCACTGATTCTCCAATTTGTGCCCAGTGCTCCCTGGGGTGTAGGTCAGGAAACTGTACCCCCCTCTGCTGTCATGAGCCACTGACTCCCAGGCACCCTGGGGCTGCATCCAGGAGGCTAAAGTTTCTTCACTCTGGCAGGCCACCCCTCTAACCCCATGGAGCAGAGTCTTTCCATTATTTTCCAGGTTACCTTGGTCTGGAGAATTGTCTCACTGGATTTTTCGGTGGTTTCTGTCTCTTGCAAATTTAGTTAGTTAATTTTAAGATTTTTGAAATATTATGGAGAAAATGCCTAGGAGAGGCTCTATTCCTGTCCCCATCTTGGTTCCACCCAGCTCAGGAAGCACCCCAAAACCAAGCACAGTTTGGAGAAATGAGTAAACAGAGAAAAAAGAGGAACACCATTGAGAAATACATTGTCTATGATTCCAAGGAGCATCAAAGCTAACATTTCTGGGGCAGCTAGGTGGCACAGTGGATGGAGAACCAGCCCTGGAGTCAGAAGTACCTGAGTTCAAATCTGGCTTCAGACACTTAATAATTACCTGGTTGTGTGACCTTGGGCAAGCCACTTAACCCCATTGCCTTGCAAAAAAAGATCTAAAATAAAAAAGGTAACATTTTAATATAATATTTAATGGTAGTAGAGATAACTGGCATCCAAGGTTCACACCTGATCTTATTGGTAATGTCTCTATCTTATCACCATTGCATATAATGCTTGTTGATGGTTTCAGATCATTCTAAGGAACCATCTGTTTATTATGCTCTCTAGTATTTTTAGTAGGAATGGGTGATGTATTTTGTCAAAGGCTTTTTCAGCATCTATTGAGATAATCATGATTTCTGTTAGGTTTATTATTGATATTGTTTTCCTCAGAGAGCTTTCTTTTCTCTTTTTTTCCAACTGTCCAATTCTGCTTTTTAAAGCATTCTTCTGCTCAGTAACTTTTTGGACTGTTTCATCCATTTGACATATGCTGGTTTTTAATATGTTATTTTCTTCAACATTTTTTTGATCTCCTTGACTAAGCTGCTGACTTCTTTTTCATGTTTTTCCTGATTTTCTCTCATTTCTTTTCCCAATTTTTCTTCTATCTCCCTTACTTGATTTTCATAATCTTTTTTGAGCTCTATCATAGCTTGAGCCTAATTCCCATTTTTTTTTCTTGGGAATCTTTAGATGCAGGAGTTTGTACTTCCTCATCTTCAGATTGAGTATTTTGATCCTTCTTAGGGTCATAGACAATGTATTTCTCAATGGTGTTCCTCTTTGTTCTCTGTTTACTCATTTCTCCAGACTGTGCCTGGTTTACACTCACAGTTTTCCCAATATTGAACCAACCCTACATTCCTGAGATAAATCCTGCTTAGTTGTAGTGCATTATCTTAGTGATAACTTGCTATAATCATTTTGCTAATATTTTATTTAAGATTTTTACATCTATTAAGGAAATTGGTCTATAATTTGCTTTCTCTGTTTTGACTCTTCCTGGTTTAGGTCTCAACACTATATTGACATCATAGCAGGAGTTAAGCAGAGTTCTGTCTTCACCTATTTTTCAAAAGACAATTGGAAAAAATGTTCCTTAAATTTTGATAGAATTTTCTTGTAAATCCAACTGGCCCTGGATATTTTTTCTTAGGGAGTTCAATGATGGCTTGTTGAATTTCTTTTTCTGAGATAGGGTTATTTAGGTATTTAATTTCCTCTTCATTTAACCTGGGTAACTTATATTTTTGTAAATATTCATCCATTTCACTTAGATTATCAAATTTATTGGCATAGAGTTGGGCAAAATAATACCAAATTAGTACTGTAATGTCCTCCTCATTGATTGTATGTTCAACTTTTTCATTTTTGATACTAGAAATTTGTTTTTATTCTTTCTTTATCAAACTTTTATCTATTTTGTTTTTTTATAAAACCAACTTTTGGTTTTATTTATTAATTTAATAATTTTCTTGCTTTTGATTTTATTAATTTCCTCTAATTTTTAGAATTTCTAATTTGGTATTTAATTGGGGGTTTTAATTTGTTCTTTCTCTAATTTTTTTAGGTGAATGTTAGTTCTTTGATATACACTTTTTCCATTTAATTCATGTACGTTTTTAAAGATATAATATATCCCTTAATAACCACCTTGGCTATATCCCATAAGTTTTGGTATTCTGCCTTGTTATTGTCATTGTCTAGGATGAAATCATTAATTCTATCTATAATTTATTGTTTTAACCACTCATTCTTTAAAAATAGGGTTATTTAGTTTCCCCTTAGTGTTAGGTCTATTTCTCCATGGCCCATTATTGCATGTGATTTTTATTGTATTGTGGTCTGAGAGGGAAGTATTTACTAATCCTACTTTTGGACATTTGATTTTGAGACTTTTATAACCTGGGACATGGTCAGTTTTTCTGTAGTTGTCATGTACTGCAGAAAAAAAGGATATTCTTTTCTATCCCCATTCAATTTTGTCCAAATTTTGATTATGTCTCGGTTTTCTAACATACTATTTTTCTCCTTAGCTTCTTTCTTGTTTATTTTATGGTTAAATTTATCTAATTCTGAGAGAGGGAGGTTGGAGGTTGATGTCTCCCACCATAATAGTTTTATTGTCTTTGTCTTTCTGTAACTCATTTAGTTTCTCCACTAAGAATTTGGATCCTATATCACTTATGTATACATATTTGTATTGAAATTACTTCATTGTCAATAGTATCTTTTAGGAGGAGATAATTTCCTTCCTTATCCCTTTTTAATGAGATATATTTTTGCAGCTGCTTTGACTGAGATAAAGCTTGCTACCCCTGCCTCTTTCACTTCAGCTGAAGCATAATATATTCTGCTCCAACCTTTTACCTTTACTCTGTATCTTTCTCTCTGCTTCAAATACCTATCTTGTAAGCAGCATATTGTAGGATTCTGGTTTTTAATCTACTCTGCTATTCACTTATGTTTTATGGAAGAGTTCATCCCATTCACAAAGTTACAGTTACTAACTATTTATTGCCCTCCATACTATTTTTCTCTACTTTTTCACCTAATTCCTATTTCCCAATATTTTGCTTCTGAACACCACTTCCTTCAGAGCGTTTGCCTCCTTCTATCCAACCTCTCTCCCCTTTCTTTTCCATTTCCCTTTTCTCCATCTTCCTTCCCTTCCCTCTGTCAGTTCCACTTTTTCTCCCTCCTCCCCCTTTCCTCTCTTAATACTTTAAAGGTAAAATAAATTTCTACACTCAACTGACTATATTTGTGTTAATCCTTCTTTAAGTCAAATCTGATGAGAGTAAGATTCAGATGGTTTTCTCCTCTTCCCTACTTCCCCTCTATTGCAATAGGTCCTTTGAAACTCTTAGAAATTTATCTTACCAAGTAAGATTGGGGGGGAATTGTAAAACTCAAATAATATCTTTCATAAAAAAAGAAATTTATCTTACCTTTCAAGTATTAAGAAGGGAAGGGCAGAAAAAATAGAAATTGACAGAAAGAAGGAAAGGAAGAAGGGGTAAAGGGAAAGGGGGAAGAAAGAGGATTGGTTTTGGATAGAAGGGAGCAAATACCCTGAAGATTAGTGGTATTCAGAAGCAAAATACTGGGGAAGAAGGATAAGTTGAAGAAAGGGGGAAAATGGAAGGAAGATATTATGGAAGGCAATGAAAAATTAGAAAATGTAACTTTGAATGTGAATGGGATGAATTATCCAATAAAACATAAGCAGATAGCAGAGTGTATTAAAAACCAGAATCATACAATATGCTGCTTATAAGAAACACATTTGAAGAAAAGAAATACATATAGGGTATAGGTAAAAGTCTAGAAAAGATTATATTATAGTTTCAGCTGAAGAGAAGAAGGCAGGGATAAAAATTCTTATCTCAGACACAGCAGTACAAAAATAATTCTCATTAAAAGTGATAAGGAAATGATATCATCCTAAAAGGTACCATAGACAATGAAGCAATTTCAATTATTTATATGTATGCACCAAATGGTATAGCATCCATATTCTTAGAGGAGAAGCTGAATGAGGTACAGGAAGCCACAAACAGCAAAACTCTACTGGTGGGAGACTTCAACTTCCTTCTCTCAGAATTAGATAAATCTAATCATAAAATAAACAAGAAAGAAGTTGACTTAAATAGAATGTAAGAAAACTTAGAAATGATAGACATTTGGAGAAAATTGAATGGGGATAGAGAGTTGTTTACTTTTTTCTGCAGTACATGGCACCTACACAAAAATTGACCTTGTACTAGGGCATAAAAACCTCATAATCAAATGCACACAGGCAGCAATAGTGAATACTTCCTTTTCAGACAATAATGCAATAAAAATGACGTACAATGATGGGTCATGAAGAGGTAGACCTAAAACTAATTGGAAACTAAACAACCTCATTTTGATGCATGAGTGAATCAAACAACAAATTATAGATGGAATTAACGATTTCATTCTAGACAATGACAATGAGACAACATACCAAAATTTATGGGATACAACCTAAGCAGTTATTGGGGATATATTATATCTCTAAATGCTTAAATGGATAGAATAAAGAAAGAAGAAACCAATGAACTGAGCATACAAATAAAAAAAGTTAGATAAAGAACAAATGAAAGATCCCCAATTAGAAATTTTAAAAATTAAAAGTAAAATTAATAAAATCAAAAGTAAGAAAACTATTGAACTAATAAATAAAACCAAGAGTTGGTTTTTTGAAAAAATCAATAAATAGATAATCTTTGATTAAATTGATTAAAAAAGAAAGAATAAAGCTAAATTACTAGTATCAAAAATGAAAACTTACCACCAATGAGGAGGAAATTAAAATATTAATCCAGAACTATTTTGCCCAACTGAATGCCAATAAATATGATAATCTAAGTGAAGTATATGAATATTTATAAAAATATAAATTGACCAGGTTAAAGGAAACTGAAATTTAACACCTAAATAACCTCCTCTCAGAAAAATGACATTCAACAAGTCATCAGTATAGTCACTAAGAAAAAATATCTCCAGGACCAGATGGATTCAGAAGTGAATTCCATCAAACATTTAAGGAAAAATTGCTTGCAATTCTATATAAATTATTTGGAAAAATAGGTGAAAATGGATTTCTGTCTAATTCCTTCTATGACACCAATTTGATGCTGATACCTATACCAGGAAGAGTGAAAGCAGATTAAGAAACTTATAAATCAATTTCCCTAATAAATATGCATGCAACAGCCATTTTAATAAAATTTTAGCAAAGCAATTACAGCAAATTGTAACTAGGAAAATACACTATGACCAAGCAGGATTTATTCCCAGGTTGTAGGGTTGGTTCAATATTAGGAAAATTGTTAGTATAATTGAATATACTAAAAATAAACACAACAGAAATCATATGATTTTCTCAATAGATGCTGAAAAAGCCTTTGACAAAATACAGCACCCATTCCTACTAAAAACATTAGAGCACATAGAAATAAATGGATTATTCCTTAAAAATGATAAGAAGTATCTATCTGAAACCATCAACAAGCATTATAAGCAATTGGAATAAGCTAGAAGCATTCCAAATAAGATCAGGGTTGAAATAAAGATGCCCATCATCACCACTACTATTCAATCTCTATTAGAAATCTTGACTTTAGCAATAAAAGAAGCAAAAAGAAATTGAAGGAATTAGAATTGGGAAGGAAGAAACAAAACTCTCACTCTTTGCAGATGACAAGATGATATACCTAGAGAACCATAAAACATTATCTAAAAAAAACTACTGTAAACAATTGGCAACTATAGCAAATTATCAGAACATAAAATAAACCAACATAAAACCTCAGTAACATATATATATATATATATATATATATATGTACATATATATATATATGTACATATATATATATATATATATATATATATGTATTACAATCAAGATACAGCAGCTAGAATTAGAAATCAAAATTCCATTTAGGATAACATTAGACAACATAAGATATATGGGCATATACCTAGCAAGGCAGACTCAGAAACTATGAAAACAACTATGAAACACTTTTCACACTAATAAATCAGTTCTAAATAACTGGGCAAATATCAACTACTCATGGATAGGCTGAGCTATTGTAATAAAAGAGATGGCTGGAAATGATTATAGTAATCTACTGTTTGATAAACCAAAAGAGTCTAATTTCTGGGATAAGTACTCACTCTTTGATAAAGGTTGCTGGGAAAACTGTAAGATAGTATGGCAAAAACTTGGATTAGACTACTATCTCTCACTCTATAACAAGATAAGATGATAAGGGTGCAAGACTTGGACATAAAAGACAATATTTTAAACAAATTAGAAGATCAAGGAATAGTTTACCTATCAGATCTATGGAAAGGGGAGCAGTATATGACCAAGAAAGAGATAGAGAACATTATAAAAAACACATGGGATAATTCTGATTACATTGAATGAAAAAGCTTTTTTTGCATAAACAAAACTATTATAACTAAGATCAAAACCAATGTAGTAAATTGGGAAACAATTTTGACAACTAGTATTTCTGACAAGGGACTCATTTCTAAAATGTATAGAATTCTGAGTCAAATTTATAAAAAAAAATTATTCCCCAAGTTTGCAAAAGCAATTTTCAGTCAAGGCAATCAAAGCTATCCTATCTATAGTCATATGAAAAATTGCTCTCAGTCATTACTGATTAGAGAAATGCAAATTAAAGCATTTCTGAGGTACCACCTCACACCTCTTAGATTGGCCAATATGATGGGAAATCTGAGACACCAATGCAATGTTTGACAAATCTGTGAACTGATCCAACCTTTCTTTCTGTAGAGCAATTTGGAATTATGCCCAAAGTGCAATAAAATATATATACCCTTTGATCCAGTAGTACCACTACTGGGCCTGTATCCTAGACAGAGATCAGAAAAAGGGTAAAAACTCCATATGTACAAAAATATTCACAGTAGCTCTGTTTGTAGTGGGAAAGAATTGGAAATCAAGGGGATGTCCATCAATTGAGGAATAGCTGAACAAATTGTGGTATATGTATGTTATGGAGCACTGTTGTTCAATTGGAAATCAGGAGGGATGAGCTTTTAGAAAATCCTAGAAAAACTTGCATGAATTGATCCTGAGTGAGATGAGCAGAACCAGAAAACCTTGTACACCTTATCAACAACATGAGGTAATCAACCTTGATGGCTTTGTTCACTCCATGAGTATAATAATCAGGGACAATTTTAGGGATCTGAGATGGAGAATACCATCTATATCCAGATCAAAAACTGTGGAATTTAAATGAAGACCAAAGTCTATTATCTTCAATTTTTAAAAAAGTTGTCTTATGTCTTAATAATTTTGCTATCTCTAAGATTTTCTTTCTTCCTTAAGGATTTTTTGTTCTTTCAGCACCTTCAGTTTTGATCTATGCATAGCATGAAAACAAATATAAAGACTATCAGATTTCCTTCTGTTGGAGGAAGGGGGGAAAAATCGTAAAATTCAAAACCTTGCAAAAACTGATTGTTCAAAACTACTATTGCATATAATTGGAAAATAAACAAAATATTTATATAATAAAAAAGACATAGCTTTGTTTTCTAAATGAAGTCTTTCCTGATTCTTCCTGATTTCCCTAGCTGCTAGTGCCTACCTTCCGATAGTGCCTTGTATTAACATCTTTTGTATATAGGTATGTAAATATATTTATTTTTATATATAATTTTTGTCTCTTTCATTGAAATATTAAACATTTTGTGAATAGGTATTTCATTTCAGTGTTTGTACTTGTATCCCTAACACTTAACACTTAACACTTACTGCTGACTGGTTGAGTGATTGATATGAAAGCACTGAAGATGATTACAATTCTTGGATATGACTAAAAGAAAAATTTAGAAGAAATAAAGTACTTAAAAGTAAAAAAAAAGAAGTACTAGTTTACCTGTCAGATCTATAGAATGGGGAGCATCTATTATCAAAGAAGAGATAAAGTACATTATGAAATGCAAAATTAATAATTTTTATTACTAAAAATTGAAAAGTTTTTGTACAAATAAAACCAATGAAACTGAGATTAAAAGGAAGGCAAGAAGTTGGTAAACATTTTTTACAACTATTGTTTCTGATAAAGGACTGGTTTCTAAGAAATATGGAGAACTGAATCAAATTTATAAGAATACAAGTTATTTGATAAATGGTAAATTGCATTTTAATCTGGTTCAGGTCACCCGAATAGTGTTGCTGAACTTTTGTTCTGGGAAAGTCTCTAAGTTACAAAAAACTGCTGACCTGAATTGGTAGTTTTCTCATCTGAGCATTCTTATTCCAATAGAATCGCATGTCCAGGGTCAAATCTTATGCAAGTCCTCTGGAAGTATGTTTTCTCTTTCCCAAAAAATAAACTTCCCATTGCTTGATGATTTTCTTGTCATTTGTCGCCTAGAAGTTGAGGATAGGTTTTTGCATTTGATTTAATAAGACATCTTTGTTATGACTTTAGAACTTTAAATCTTTCATTCTATGATTTTTCATTCTCTTTTTATGCTATTCATTCTTCAAACTTCAGTTATTCTAAGTTGCTGCTTAAACATTTTTATAAATGCAACATTCTTTAACCTTCTCAGACTGGCTTGGAACTTTCTTCTATTCTTCTCTAGCCAGCAAAGAGACATTTGCCAGTGGGTAGATGTTAAATATTGGGGGGGGGAGTAGGGAGTGGAATTACTCCAGTGAAAAACACACGTTTTCTAATATTCTATTAATTTGGTTGGGGAATGGTGCTGCTCCTCATAATGCTTAGGAATTGATTTGTAGTGAATCTCTTATTTAATTCTCATTTCTTGACTCTATCTAGCCCTTTGCATTCCTGGGCACAAAATAATTTGGAGGTATATTTGAGGATAGCTTTCATATAATTTAACCTGGCAAACTATTAGAAAATTTTAGAAATAATGCTATACTCAACAAATCTTCCTAAGTTATGTATACCCAAGATCTACAGTGAGAGGAATTCTTACAGGTTCCCAAGTCCAAGACTTTCATTTGATAAATAAGAATGGAGAACAAGGGAGCTGTTCAAGGTCACAACATAGATGGAAAGCAGCAGCTGAGGGAGGTGCCTCCAGGTTGTCTGACTCAAAATCCATATTCTTCTTATTAGAAACTAATTATCAGGCAAACTCAAGTTTCAAGTAAGTGGCATCCTAGATAGGTCTTTAAAGGCAACTTAAAAAAATGAAACATTGCTGATCTATAGAAGATTTTGTAGAGGGAAGTGAGAGGTCCCTAAAATATCCTTTAATCTCTTATGTCAGAGAGAACCTTGTACCCAGAAAGTAGGGCCAGGGGCTTTTATTGATTTTTTTTTAAATAAGGATAGAATTTTTTTCATTGGCAGATGTTGAGTCAGGACATTACTCTGGCCCAGAGCAAATCAATTACAATTTTATGGAGTACCATACAATCATACGTTAGTATATGTATGTATGTATGTATGTGAGTGTATGTATGTATGTATGTACAAATTATCATGATGTTAGGAGACATCCTGTTTTCCAGACTCAGCAAGCAGGCTGTGCCCTAAACTTGACTTAATAACAATCCTTTATGATAACCCTCTAAACAATCTCACCTTCTGCCAAAATCATCTAATTATTGTACTGCTTTAACTAGCACTGGTGTTCTCTGAATTCAAAGCACTGGTCAAGCACACATATTCTAGTAATAAAGTTATGCCATGAATCAAACTTGTCTCATTGTCAGGGTTATTATAGTTCATTGTATAATATATATATATATATATATATATAATGTACACACACATATATATATATATATATATATATATATATATATATATATATATATATATAAAGTAGCTTCTCCATTTGGGGGTGGGGCCCTGGCAAGCTATTTCTTCATTTTGAAATCAAACTTTTGTTTTGATTCCTGACTCTTCTGTCTCTACTCTGCTCTGTTTAGTTCTGGTCATCCATAAAAAAGAGACAAGTTTGGTCCAACTATTATTTGGTCCAAAATAGTATGTTGAGTTGATTCCTGAGAAGTCCTACCATTTATGAAGATTCCTTGGTGCCCAGGAATGGAAGAAACTTAATCTAAAGCTTGGATTATTTGCCCTTCACAACTAGGTCTCAAGGTACTTCAAGGAAACTGCCACCTCTTTGAATCTGGTTTCTTTTAATAGTCATTTCATTAGGTGCCTCAAAAATGGAGGACTCAGGAATCAGTGGAAAGTAACTGTTGAAATTATTATTTCTGAATCTCACCTGTTTGGGTAGTATGGAAAACAACTGAGAACCTCAGAATATGTGCGTGTTACTGATCCTTGAATAAGAAAACTAAAGTATATATGTACAATATGATATGAGTTCAATATGCATTGGATCATTGGCTGTGCTAGTGTTTCTCCTTGTGACATATGTACATTTAGTACCAACATCTTTTTAAAACAGAAGACTGAAAGAAGCTGGCCTTCATCTGCCTGGTAGTTTATTTGTTTGACATGGGTGTCATGGGATTTATCTTACATTTAAAGTATTTCATAGCCGATTTGCCTAGGTGAGGAATTCTGAATCATTTTTGATACCATTCATCCCTTTGGTAGCTTGATGAATCCAATGGTCTCTGAATAATGTTTTTAAATGCCTACATGATTGTCAAAGAAACCAATTATGTTGAAATGCAGTTATCAAAATATTAAAAAATCCACAGCTCTAAATTAGCAATCCTTAGTTTAGATAACCTTATTGAATCTGACAATCTGGGAAAAAAATATAAGGAGATTCTAGTCAAGGTATTATTAGACAGATCATTGTTGGAGGTCCCGAAGGGATAGAGACAACTTTTGGACTCACTTCATGACCTACTTTAATTACTTGGTCAATGACCTACATTTCATCTTCTCAGGTAATCTTGACACATTCTCTCTACTCTGTTCTCACAGGTAAGTTTTAGATTTATCTGGTGCTTGCTGAAGGTTGGGGCTACTGTGATCATTTCTTAATATAAGACAATAATGAAGTTTTGGCACTGATTGACTCTTCCTTTCACTAGAACACTGAGAAGTCGTTGTAGGGTTATTATTTAGCCTTCAATAATGCTGTGTCTCCAGGAAGAGGAAATCTGAAGGAGAGTGAAAGAGATGGGAACAGTCTGTCCATGGAGCAGTCATAAAACATTAATTGCCCCAAATATCGATTACTGCCCCAAAACAATCACAATAATAACTTCAAAGATCACTCACTGATCACCGATCATCATAACAAATGTAATAATAATGAAATATATGTTGAAAATCACAAAGAAAAAGTTTGAAATACAGTAAAAATTACCCCAAAATGGCATTGAGACAAGATGTGAGCACATGCTGTTACAAAAATGGTACTTATAAACTTGCTTGGCCACCAACTTGCCACAAGCATTTAATTCATAAAAAAAGAAAGACAACCCTTCTTCCCCCCAAAACCCAATAGAATGAAATGAAATAAAATGAATAAAATGTCTGTATATATATTTTAAGTGAAAATGCTATTGAAATGAAACTCTAGTAGGAGGTAAAATGAATTTGAGGCATATGGGGGTATATTTTTCGTATAGTTTCTTGCTTGCAAAGCAATAAATGTAAATCTAGAAATATTACCCCTCTGTTCATCAGGAAGGCACAATTGGTCAAAGAAATGAGTAAAAATATCAGCTTCTATCCATGTGTCTTTACACTGCAGCTGTCAGAGACGGAAGTGTGATACTAGGTGTTGTCGAGGTTTCTATGTTAATATCTCCCTCCTCAGTATCACTGTAAATTGTGACATGGTCACAGCACAAATGAAATATTCTCAGAACATTTCCAGTGCTATTTTATTTTGAAAGTGTTTATACAGGTCAAATGAAATGGAGAATTGAACAATTGCTCAATAAACTATATAGATATACACTGTTGGCCTAATGGAGAACTTTTAAAAGACCTACTATGTTCCTGGAACAATGAAGCACTTTACAGATCTCTCATTTGATCTTCACAATAATGCTGAGGCAAGTACTCCTTTTAACTGAATTTTTACGTTGAGGAAATTGGCATAATCAGAGGTTAAGTGACTTTTTCAGGCTCACAAAGTTACTAAGTATCTGAAGAGAGCTTCCTAATTCCTGAACCAGTGTTGTAGCCCCTGGATCATCTAGCTCTCTGACATAGACTAATAACCCATCCATACCAAGTGACTAGATATC